>NW_021820920.1:0-137020 GCF_901001135.1 Rhinatrema bivittatum | reverse complement strand
CATGTGCTGGCTGCATGCTGCGGGGTGTCTCCTCTTCTCATCTGCTCCAAGGTCCAGCTGCACTGCTGCGGGTGTCTCCTCCTCTCATCTGCTCCAAGTGCTGGCTGCACGCTGCGGGTGTCTCCTCTTCTCATCTGCTCCAAGGTCAAGCTGCACGCTGCGGGTGTCTCCTCTTCTCATCTGCTCCAAGTGCTGGCTGCACGCTGCGGGTGTCTCCTCTTCTCATCTGCTCCAAGGTCCAGCTGCACGCTGCAGGTGTCTCCTCTTCTCATCTGCTCCAAGTGCTGGCTGCATGCTGCGGTGTGTCTCCTCTTCTCATCTGCTCCAAGTGCTGGCTGCACGCTGCAGGTGTCTCCTCTTCTCATCTGCTCCATGTGCTGGCTGCATGCTGCGGGGTGTCTCCTCTTCTCATCTGCTCCAAGGTCCAGCTGCATGCTGCGGGTGTCTCCTCCTCTCATCTGCTCCAAGTGCTGGCTGCACGCTGCGGGTGTCTCCTCTTCTCATCTGCTCCAAGTGCTGGCTGCATGCTGCGGGTGTCTCCTCTTCTCATCTGCTCCAAGTGCTGGCTGCACGCTGCGGGTGTCTCCTCTTCTCATCTGCTCCAAGTGCTGGCTGCACGCTGCGGGTGTCTCCTCTTCTCATCTGCTCCAAGGTCTGGCTGCACGCTGCGGGTGTCTCCTCTTCTCATCTGCTCCAAGGTCTGGCTGCAAGCTGCGGGTGTCTCCTCTTCTCATCTGCTCCAAGTGCTGGCTGCATGCTGCGGGTGTCTCCTCTTCTCTTCTAATCCAAGGTCTGGCTGCATGCTGCGGGTGTCTCCTCTTCTCATCTGCTCCAAGTGCTGGCTGCATGCGGTGGGTGTCTCCTCTTCTCATCTGCTCCAAGGTCTGGCTGCAGGCTGCGGGTGTCTCCTCTTCTCATCTGCTCCAAGGTCTGGCTGCAAGCTGCGGGTGTCTCCTCTTCTCATCTGCTCCAAGTGCTGGCTGCACGCTGCGGGTGTCTCCTCTTCTCATCTGCTCCAAGGTCCAGCTGCATGCTGCGGGTGTCTCCTCTTCTCATCTGCTCCAAGGTCTGGCTGCATGCGGTGGGTGTCTCCTCTTCTCATCTGCTCCAAGGTCTGGCTGCATGCTGCGGGTGTCTCCTCTTCTCATCTGCTCCAAGTGCTGGCTGCACGCTGCAGGTGTCTCCTCTTCTCATCTGCTCCAAGTGCTGGCTGCATGCTGCGGGTGTCTCCTCTTCTCATCTGCTCCAAGTGCTGGCTGCACGCTGCAGGTGTCTCCTCTTCTCATCTGCTCCATGTGCTGGCTGCATGCTGCGGGGTGTCTCCTCTTCTCATCTGCTCCAAGGTCCAGCTGCATGCTGCGGGTGTCTCCTCCTCTCATCTGCTCCAAGTGCTGGCTGCACGCTGCGGGTGTCTCCTCTTCTCATCTGCTCCAAGGTCCAGCTGCACGCTGCGGGTGTCTCCTCTTCTCATCTGCTCCAAGTGCTGGCTGCACGCTGCGGGTGTCTCCTCTTCTCATCTGCTCCAAGGTCCAGCTGCACGCTGCAGGTGTCTCCTCTTCTCATCTGCTCCAAGTGCTGGCTGCATGCTGCGGGTGTCTCCTCTTCTCATCTGCTCCAAGTGCTGGCTGCACGCTGCAGGTGTCTCCTCTTCTCATCTGCTCCATGTGCTGGCTGCATGCTGCGGGGTGTCTCCTCTTCTCATCTGCTCCAAGGTCCAGCTGCATGCTGCGGGTGTCTCCTCCTCTCATCTGCTCCAAGTGCTGGCTGCACGCTGCGGGTGTCTCCTCTTCTCATCTGCTCCAAGTGCTGGCTGCATGCTGCGGGTGTCTCCTCTTCTCATCTGCTCCAAGTGCTGGCTGCACGCTGCGGGTGTCTCCTCTTCTCATCTGCTCCAAGTGCTGGCTGCACGCTGCGGGTGTCTCCTCCTCTCATCTGCTCCAAGTGCTGGCTGCATGCGGTGGGTGTCTCCTCTTCTCATCTGCTCCAAGTGCTGGCTGCACGCTGCGGGTGTCTCCTCTTCTCATCTGCTCCAAGTGCTGGCTGCACGCTGCGGGTGTCTCCTCTTCTCATCTGCTCCAAGTGCTGGCTGCATGCTGCGGGTGTCTCCTCTTCTCATCTGCTCCAAGTGCTGGCTGCATGCTGTGGGTGTCTCCTCCTCTCATCTGCTCCAAGTGCTGGCTGCACGCTGCGGGTGTCTCCTCTTCTCATCTGCTCCAAGTGCTGGCTGCATGCTGCGGGTGTCTCCTCTTCTCATCTGCTCCATGTGCTGGCTGCACGCTGCGGGTGTCTCCTCTTCTCATCTGCTCCAAGTGCTGGCTGCATGCGGTGGGTGTCTCCTCTTCTCTTCTAATCCAAGGTCTGGCTGCATGCGGTGGGTGTCTCCTCTTCTCATCTGCTCCAAGGTCTGGCTGCAAGCTGCGGGTGTCTCCTCTTCTCATCTGCTCCAAGTGCTGGCTGCATGCGGTGGGTGTCTCCTCTTCTCATCTGCTCCAAGTGCTGGCTGCATGCGGTGGGTGTCTCCTCTTCTCTTCTAATCCAAGGTCTGGCTGCATGCGGTGGGTGTCTCCTCTTCTCTTCTAATCCAAGGTCTGGCTGCATGCGGTGGGTGTCTCCTCTTCTCATCTGCTCCAAGGTCTGGCTGCATCCTGCGGGTGTCTCCTCTTCTCATCTGCTCCAAGGTCTGGCTGCGTGCTGCGGGTGTCTCCTCTTCTCATCTGCTCCAAGTGCTGGCTGCATGCGGTGGGTGTCTCCTCTTCTCATCTGCTCCAAGTGCTTGCTGCATCCTGCGGGTGTCTCCTCTTCTCATCTGCTCCAAGGTCTGGCTGCAGGCTGCGGGTGTCTCCTCTTCTCATCTGCTCCAAGGTCTGGCTGCAAGCTGCGGGTGTCTCCTCTTCTCATCTGCTCCAAGGTCTGGCTGCAGGCTGCGGGTGTCTCCTCTTCTCATCTGCTCCAAGTGCTGGCTGCATGCGGTGGGTGTCTCCTCTTCTCATCTGCTCCAAGGTCTGGCTGCATGCGGTGGGTGTCTCCTCTTCTCATCTGCTCCAAGGTCTGGCTGCATGCGGTGGGTGTCTCCTCTTCTCATCTGCTCCAAGGTCTGGCTGCATGCGGTGGGTGTCTCCTCTTCTCATCTGCTCCAAGGTCTGGCTGCACGCTGCGGGTGTCTCCTCTTCTCATCTGCTCCAAGGTCTGGCTGCATGCTGTGGGTGTCTCCTCTTCTCATCTGCTGCAAGGTCTGGCTGCATGCGGTGGGTGTCTCCTCTTCTCATCTGCTCCAAGGTCTGGCTGCATGCGGTGGGTGTCTCCTCTTCTCATCTGCTCCAAGGTCTGGCTGCATGCTGCGGGTGTCTCCTCTTCTCATCTGCTCCAAGTGCTGGCTGCATGCTGCGGGTGTCTCCTCTTCTCATCTGCTCCAAGTGCTGGCTGCATGCGGTGGGTGTCTCCTCTTCTCATCTGCTCCAAGTGCTGGCTGCACGCTGCGGGTGTCTCCTCTTCTCATCTGCTCCAAGTGCTGGCTGCAAGCTGCGGGTGTCTCCTCTTCTCATCTGCTCCAAGTGCTGGCTGCATGCTGCGGGTGTCTCCTCTTCTCATCTGCTCCAAGTGCTGGCTGCACGCTGCGGGTGTCTCCTCTTCTCATCTGCTCCAAGGTCTGGCTGCATGCGGTGGGTGTCTCCTCTTCTCATCTGCTCCAAGGTCTGGCTGCATGCTGCGGGTGTCTCCTCTTCTCATCTGCTCCAAGTGCTGGCTGCATGCTGCGGGTGTCTCCTCTTCTCATCTGCTCCAAGTGCTGGCTGCACGCTGCGGGTGTCTCCTCTTCTCATCTGCTCCAAGTGCTGGCTGCATGCTGCGGGTGTCTCCTCTTCTCATCTGCTCCAAGGTCCAGCTGCATGCTGCGGGTGTCTCCTCTTCTCATCTGCTCCATGTGCTGGCTGCGTGCTGCGGGTGTCTCCTCCTCTCATCTGCTCCAAGTGCTGGCTGCATGCTGCGGGTGTCTCCTCCTCTCATCTGCTCCAAGTGCTGGCTGCACGCTGCGGGTGTCTCCTCTTCTCATCTGCTCCAAGTGCTGGCTGCATGCTGTGGGTGTCTCCTCCTCTCATCTGCTCCAAGTGCTGGCTGCATGCTGCGGGTGTCTCCTCTTCTCATCTGCTCCAAGTGCTGGCTGCATGCTGCGGGTGTCTCCTCCTCTCATCTGCTCCAAGTGCTGGCTGCATGCTGCGGGTGTCTCCTCCTCTCATCTGCTCCAAGTGCTGGCTGCACGCTGCGGGTGTCTCCTCTTCTCATCTGCTCCAAGTGCTGGCTGCATGCTGCGGGTGTCTCCTCTTCTCATCTGCTCCAAGTGCTGGCTGCACGCTGCGGGTGTCTCCTCCTCTCATCTGCTCCAAGTGCTGGCTGCATGCTGCGGGTGTCTCCTCCTCTCATCTGCTCCAAGTGCTGGCTGCACGCTGCGGGTGTCTCCTCTTCTCATCTGCTCCAAGTGCTGGCTGCATGCTGTGGGTGTCTCCTCCTCTCATCTGCTCCAAGTGCTGGCTGCATGCTGCGGGTGTCTCCTCTTCTCATCTGCTCCAAGTGCTGGCTGCATGCTGCGGGTGTCTCCTCTTCTCATCTGCTCCAAGTGCTGGCTGCATGCTGCGGGTGTCTCCTCTTCTCATCTGCTCCAAGGTCTGGCTGCACGCTGCGGGTGTCTACTCTTCTCATCTGCTCCAAGTGCTGGCTGCATCCTGCGGGTGTCTCCTCTTCTCATCTGCTCCATGTGCTGGCTGCACGCTGCGGGTGTCTCCTCTTCTCATCTGCTCCAAGTGCTGGCTGCACGCTGCGGGTGTCTCCTCTTCTCATCTGCTCCAAGTGCTGGCTGCACGCTGCGGGTGTCTCCTCTTCTCATCTGCTCCAAGTGCTGGCTGCACGCTGCGGGTGTCTCCTCTTCTCATCTGCTCCAAGTGCTGGCTGCATGCTGCGGGTGTCTCCTCCTCTCATCTGCTCCAAGTGCTGGCTGCATGCTGCGGGTGTCTCCTCCTCTCATCTGCTCCAAGTGCTGGCTGCATGCTGCGGGTGTCTCCTCTTCTCATCTGCTCCAAGTGCTGGCTGTATGCTCCCATGTTTTCTCCAGGGCCTCCTGCTCCCATGCTGCTCTGTCTCATCCTGGGCCTCCTGCTCCCATGCTGCTGTGTCTCGTTCTGGGCCTCCTGCTCCCATGCTGCTGTGTCTTGACCTGCTCCACCAGTGCTGCTGCTAGGCCTTGTGCTTGTTCTCCTGCTGCCTGCATGCTGGAACTTGGCTGCCATGGCTCTTTGGCTGTCCCCTTTCAGTGCACTCTTTCAACATGGACAGTCTGGGGCCTTTGCTGGAACTTGGCTGCCATGGCTGTTTGGCTGTCCCCTTTCAGAGCACTCTTTCAACATGGACGGTCTGAGGCCTTTGCTTTTGCTCACATTGTACAGCATCATGTACTTATCTCTTACCAGCAGTACTTTAGCTTTAGGGGTGCCACTTCCAGTTTCTAGATGTTCTTTGTGTAATCATGATTCTGCTATGTGGTTAACATGCTACACCTGTATATCTAATTCTGGAGTTTGCATACATATTTGGTACAGGTTCATAATGAAAGTGCTGTTCACTTAACATGGATAATTGTAAGATGCTCTTTCACTTGTCCTTGCAGATTGTGATTACCTAAGACTTTGCCATTATTGTCAACTATGCAATACTACAATGTGTTAATAAACTGCACACAGCTTGAATAAGGGATCTGGATGTGTCTCTGCTCTCATTGTGTTTCTTTCTTGTTAAGGGTTGCACATGGGTCAAGTAATGTTTATGTGGCTTTCATTCTCCTGTGTGACACAGCTGTGTACATTAAATGCCAACACTTCATAGAGTGTGCATTTACAGGCTGGGTGTTGGAGGCAATGAAGGTGGAGTTTGAAGGAGGGTACAGTATACTTAATGTGAAAGGTTGGAAATGTCCAATACAAGGGTATGTAGTGACATACCCTTGTATTGGACATTTCCAGCCTTTCAAGTAATGTTGTTCTACAACAAAGTAGTGTAGTTAATAGTGATTGCCAGTAAGAAGGCATGGGGTGTGTCACACTGTATTGTGACCTGTGTACATTGCCAGAGACACTGTGACAATGAAGGTGCTTATAAAAATGTAAAAAATGATAGTGATAGTACATGGAAGGTTTAATTGTTCAAATATTCTTTTTCAAAGCAAGCCATGTTTTCTGTCCACACCTTTTGGGCATGGGAGAATGCCATCTGACTTTTGCTATGAAAGTTGAATTAACAGCACATTAACTCCCTGTCTAAGATGCATCAGACAAAGAGCATGGCGTGCTATGCAGATTCACATGGGTCTACAATATACCATTACACTGCATTTACTACATGTATCTGTTTATTTCCAAGAGATTGATAGTTTATGAGAAACAGCTATGCTATTAGGCTATTACACTATTTACAGGTCACTACATTGTACACATGCCATTCTAATAGTTGTTAGGGCTTCAGTGTAGCACAGGTTGAATACCCTTAAGGGGAATTAGTGCACACTCACAGCAGAAGCCTGATCAGTAGGCCTGCAATTTTTTTCTGTACTATATGACGCATTATGGCACTGGCCATCTGCATATGCCCTTGCTTTGGGAGTGTGTACAGTAGGTATAAGGGAAGCCTTAGTTGAAACTTACTTAACACACCCACAAGGTAGGCCAGTACAGGCATGGGTCTGACTGTAGAGGTGTTCCTGATACACAGCAGCACACCACTCTGCTACTTGCCACCTCAGCAGATGCTGTTCCACACAGTGCTGATGTAGTCCTGCTGTGCACTTGTGGGAACGCAGCTTACACTGTGTAAGAACACTCACTCCAAGCACAGCTAACTTGCACACAATGGTGGTATAATATAATATATAAAATACACTGATTTGTTAAAGGGGAGGCCCAGGCGGTCTCCCAAAGTATATTTAGGTAACTTGTTGCATGACACCGTAAAAATTATCTATTTCATATGCCCCATACAGAGCTGGTGTAGGCTGATTATGTGAGGCCAGCAAATAGGTGGTGGTGCAAAAGGTGTTGTGCTGTGGGGAACGCTATGACCATACCATCTGATCAGAAATAAATACATAAATTATATTGAGTGACAGCTTTTGCATAATCCAGGTGTCTGGAGTGTTATAGAGTGCCCATCTAGACACACAGAAAGGGAATGAGGCACCTTTCTATGTACATGCAGTGTGTGAAGCTGCATGCTGGGAATAAGGGTGTGAAACCTATTTTTAGTACAAGCTGCAAATAATCATTATTTACTGTGACTCTCCAGGCTGCACAACATGCACACAGGCATGTGCCTTGCAATTTAGTATAGAAGCTGCCAGCATAAATACTAAACGGTATGTGAAAGGTGGCTTGGTCAAGGTACACATAAACAGTACATAAGGTGACTTCGTACTAGCACTTGCGGCCCAACCCTTGCTGTGGTGCTCAGTACAAGCTGAGTCAATATAGCAGATGGTGCCTAACAAATACATATTTTACTATGGCCATTGCCACACCTCTGCACCTGCAAGAACAGCACAGTAACCAAGTGAATTCATAAGTTATTGAAATATCAGGGTAATATTTTGTACCATAGTGACCCCAGTACATATTGGGTCACTGTGTGAGGGCCATGAGCTACAGACTGCTCTCAAAGCACAAAATACGTGAATAGTGACTAAATAACCTCGAACCAGATTACATGCTATATTCTTATGTTAAATACACCAAAGGCAGATGGGCCAAAAGGTGGAGTCCCCGCACACAACAAGTGCTGACTGACCATGTTGCACTCAGAACAACATAACCTACGTATCACTCTCATCTATGTTAGCAGTACCCAGTACAGGTTGCTGTCCCTTCACAGATACTTTGTCAAATGGTACTCTGTGAATGGCAAGCATGTAAATATGGATGAAGGCGCTCATTGTCAGCTTACTGTAACCGCTTCTCAGTCATTTATACTCCCTCCTCCACAAATAGTAAGTATTGCTCCATTCCGGAAACACCTCAGGCACAGCCATTTTTCACATGAACTTAATGGCAGATTGGCTAAAGGGCCACAAAATGGTTAAACATACTGTACAGGACAGCTTGGCACAGTGCCAACATGTTAAGGACATCCTCAAGCATGATATACACCTGACAATTGTGGTATCAGTAGCCCTAGCGAATGAGAATGGAGTGCATGTGACAATACTTGCTGAGTCTATCTGGTTCACTTGACCACAGTTATGCTGCAGCGAAAATCATATAGGCCACCCTGCATGGACTGGATAGGACCAAAGGACAGGTTAATAATCATTAAAATGACAAAAAGTTTCAGCACTTACTCAACACTGTTCAGCTTTGCTGCTGTTCACAGACCTTCACACACATGTGGAAGAGCTGAAGCTATAAATGATGAAAGCCTGCAAGTGTTTAGCATTAGGTAATTAGCAGTACAATATGGTTAGTGTGCAAGACTATGTGCTTTGCAGGGCCTCCCACATAACACATGCACTGTCAATTCCAGTATGTTTCCCATAACTGTAATGGTTACCATGAAGGAACAAACAGAAGTGCTGATTGTTACAGCAGAATAATATCTGACACTGTGTAATGAGTCCGAGTTAACAAAAGCCAGCCATAGAGATATAATAGTTAGTCATCATGTGAAAGACAACTGAAAGGATGGTTAACCCTAGCTCTGCATGATGCTATCATCTATTAATGACAGTTGAGGCAGCAGTATGACTTGTATGTCACGTGACTAATGCAGAGTTGGATTGCCTTTAACTCATACCTTAATGTACCTTCACAGTCCTGCAAGTGGATATTCACATATTTATATGAGGGTAAACCTGTCATAACAGCATGATATCACCACAGCCAATAGCCTGACCTTGCAGCCATGTACTCAGGAAACCTTGCATTCAGAAAGGCCAATGGCAGGTTCAAAGTTACTATGCACATTGTTACACCGGACAGTAACAGCACCATGACCTTCTGCCTGCTTATAAGGAAAGGTGAGAGAGCTAATCTGTGTGATGTGTGCTGTATTGTGGGCACCCATGGTACACACTTCCAATCTACATGATGCACTGTCAAGTCTAGGTGAATTATATACACACTTTCTAAACCTGTACACATTTAGGGAATAGGATGTGTGTACCTGTATGTACACAGGTAAGTGTTATGCAGATCTTCATGCATGTGAGACCTGGCCTTCCCACGTCCAGAATGTGCATTACAGCATCACAGACCATTTGCACATTGAGGGAGTGGAATAGATTTCTGTTGCAGTACGCCTCCCTTTCACGTGGTGGAATGATGGCCAAATGTGTGCAGTCAATAGTAGGGATGTGAATCGTTTTTCAACGATTAAAATTATCGTCCGATAATGTTTATATCGTCTTAAATCGTTATAGAACACGATACAATAGAAATTCTAACGATTTATCGTTAAAAATCGTTAAATCGTGTTAGTGCGCACTAACTCCCCGTTAGTGCGCACTAACTCGATTTAGTGCGCACTAACTGAAAATGATACAAATAAACACTTTCCAGGTCATTGAAGGTCAGTTAGGAATGAATATGTGTTCCTATTGGCTGGCTGCCCTCTTATCTATTGATATTACCAAGGTTACCACTGAGGTGATGGTTGGGGGGATGGGAAATGGAACTGGAAACTAACGAACACCAACAGAAAATGAAACAAAGTGTTCACACTTCCCAGGTCAGTAAAGGTCACTTAGGAATGAATATGTATGTATGTATTCCTATTGGCTGGCTGTGCTCTTATCTATTGATGTTACCAATATGGTTGAGGGGATGTGAAATGGAAACAGTTGGAAGCTTGACAAAAAAAGTAATGTAATGATCAGCACTCACGTGACTAGAACTTGTTTGTTTATTATTTTTGTTAGCAGGCACCTGAAATGCTAGTGCATGTTGAATTTGCCAATCACTGTGCATTTTAGAAAGGTGGTCCTGGCTGGAACTGTACACAGTTCAAATATATGTAATTGATTGTTGGTAAGTGTATTTTTTAAGTAGCCACACTGGCACCAGTATGTTTACTTTTCCTCCTACTTAACTCACAAGCTCAGCTTTGTAAGAAGGGCTTCTCTGCTTGTGTGTTGTTTTTGTTTGGTGTGAGGAGAGCAGAAACATCAGATCTTTATTCAATCTACTACAGTCATCTCTTACAGTGCCCTATCCCTATTAATACCAGGAGTGTTGTGATCTTCCTGCACACAGTGCCCTAACCCTGATACCAGTCTGAGACAGCTCCCTCCCTGCATTACTAGTGAGAGGCTGGCTTCACAGACAGGGGGGAGCTGCCTGACCCTCACTCCTGACTTCCCCCATGTCCCAGCTAGTGAATGGTGTGTGGGTGAGGGGGGGGGGGAGGATGGTGAAGTCTGAGACAGCTCCCTCCCTGCATTACTAGTGAGAGGCTGGCTTCGCAGACAGGGGGGAGCTGCCTGACCCTCACTCCTGACTTCCCCCATGTCCCAGCTAGTGAATGGTGTGTGGGTGAGGGGGGGGGGGGAGGATGGTGAAGTCTGAGACAGCTCCCTCCCTGCATTACTAGTGAGAGGCTGGCTTCACAGACAGGGGGGAGCTGCCTGACCCTCACTCCTGACTTCCCCCATGTCCCAGCTAGTGAATGGTGTGTGGGTGAGGGGGGGGGGGGAGGATGGTGAAGTCTGAGACAGCTCCCTCCCTGCATTACTAGTGAGAGGCTGGCTTCACAGACAGGGGGGAGCTGCCTGTCCCTCACTCCTGACTTCCCCCATGTCCCAGCTAGTGAATGGTGTGTGGGTGAGGGGGGGGGGTGGATGGTGAAGTCTGAGACAGCTCCCTCCCTGCATTACTAGTGAGAGGCTGGCTTCACAGACAGGGGGGAGCTGCCTGACCCTCACTCCTGACTTCCCCCATGTCCCAGCTAGTGAATGGTGTGTGGGTGAGGGGGGGGGGGGAGGATGGTGAAGTCTGAGACAGCTCCCTCCCTGCATTACTAGTGAGAGGCTGGCTTCGCAGACAGGGGGGAGCTGCCTGACCCTCACTCCTGACTTCCCCCATGTCCCAGCTAGTGAATGGTGTGTGGGTGAGGGGGGGGGAGGATGGTGAAGTCTGAGACAGCTCCCTCCCTGCATTACTAGTGAGAGGCTGGCTTCACAGACAGGGGGGAGCTGCCTGACCCTCACTCCTGACTTCCCCCATGTCCCAGCTAGTGAATGGTGTGTGGGTGAGGGGGGGGGGGGGGAGGATGGTGAAGTCTGAGACAGCTCCCTCCCTGCATTACTAGTGAGAGGCTGGCTTCACAGACAGGGGGGAGCTGCCTGACCCTCACTCCTGACTTCCCCCATGTCCCAGCTAGTGAATGGTGTGTGGGTAAGGGGGGGGGGAGGATGGTGAAGTCTGAGACAGCTCCCTCCCTGCATTACTAGTGAGAGGCTGGCTTCACAGACAGGGGGGAGCTGCCTGACCCTCACTCCTCCGGGGTATTGTGATCTTCCTGCACACAGTGCCCTATCCCTGATACCAGGGGTGTTGTGATCTTCCTGCATGCAGTGCCCTATCCCTATTAATACCAGGAGTGTTGTGATCTTCCTGCATGCAGTGCCCTATCCCTATTAATACCAGGAGTGTTGTGATCTTCCTGCATGCAGTGCCCTATCCCTGATATCGGGATGTGTGCAAGAAGATCACAACACCCCCGGTATCAGGAATAGGGCACTGTGTGCAGGAAGATCACAATACCCCCAGTATCAGGAATAGGGCACTGTGTGCAGGAAGATCACAACACCCCTGGTATTAGGGATAGGGCACTGTGTGCAGGAAGATCACAACACTCCTGGTATTAATAGGGATAGGGCACTGTGTGCAGGAAGATCACAATACCCCTGGTATCAGGGTTAGGGCACAAGTTCTAGTCACATTGACTGATCACATTACTTGTTTTGTCAAGCTACCAACTGTTTCCATTTCCCATCCCCCATATACTGTCAGTAGGAAACTTGGTAACATGAATAAATAAGAGGGCAGCCAATAGGAATACATATTCATTCCTAAACTGACCTTAACTGACCTGAAAAGTGTCAAATTGTATCATTTTCAGTTAGTGCGCACTAACTCCCAGTTAGTGCGCACTAACTCGAGTTAGTGCGCACTAATCGGAAAAAACGATTTTTAACGATTTTTTAACTAAAAAATCGTGCCTAAGACGATTTTCTTGCCCTGCCACACGATTTCTATCGTTAAGACGATATGGAAAACGATTCACATCCCTAGTCAATAGCTCCAATAACATTGGGGAAGTGTGCAAAGGCATAAAATGCTCTCTTCAAGTCCATCAAGTCCTGCCTGTTGCGAGGAAAGTATATGTAGTGATGAATGCGGTCCATGACTGCTTCAATGACCTGATCCAGACAGCATGAAAATGTGCTCTGAGACATTCCTCCCACAACTCCTACTGTGGTTTGGAAGGAGCCACTGGCAGTGAAATGGAGGGCAGCCAACAGTTTGGTCATGCCAGGGATGGCATGGGATCCTGTGGTTGTAGGATCCAGATCAACTCGCATGTCTTCATATAAATCATGTATTGCCTGAGAGCTGAGACGATACCTACTCACCACTAAGTCCTCAGGCATGGCCTCCAAGGAAGTACGTGGAGGAAATATATGGTCCCTATTTATCCTCGCCTGGGCCCTGGCATGTGGCCTGCCCTGACCAGGCTTGTGACCCTGCGAGAGTGCAGCCTCTGCCTGCACTCCTGGTAACTCCCTGTGATATCTTGGATATGGTCTGGCCTGTTGTTCATGTTGTCCTGCTTCCACATGCTGTGGTCTGCGATGGGACTGGCGAGGCATGAATTAGCCATGTATATATACACCTAGTAGTGAGCAAATGGTCTCATGAAGGTTCACCTACTAAAAACAAGCAATTTTATTGGTCCAGGAAGACAGGGTATCTGTTTAGAGTTTTTATCGCACGCGGTATATGCTGCGATAAATATCGCGGTACGTGATATCGCATGTGATACGTCCGTAGCGCAAATAAAAAAGGTGTAGTTATTTTCAGCGTTAATGGCCTGCGATAATGGGCAAAATATATCGCAAACAGCGTTAGCAGCACCTACTTTACATTAGGTCTCCCCCAACTCCTCCCCTACCCCTCCCCTTTTTAAAATTTGCATCGCGAACTAAGGTACAGCCCTTTTCGCAAGCGCTAACACGTTATTGCATGCATTAAGGGCTTATCGCATGAGTTAATGGCCCTTTTCGCCGTAGGTGAAAGTGCATTTATTAATGTACAAATGTAGAGAAGTGCTGAACAGATTAAAGTTACTGGCTCGTTCGGTCATGTTTTCCCTTTCTTGGGTCATTTGCGGGGGCACTGGGAAAGCTGTGTCTTGTGGTCCTCCTTAGAGATGGTCTTTCAGAGGGCGCAGGACCCAGCTCTTCAGGCAGGTGGGTCTGGCAGGTTGGGAAGGCACTGCTGGTGTTGCTGGTGTTGGCTGTGGCTGCCAAGGGGACATTCTGGTGAGCAGCTCCCTCCATTTCCTGTCACAGGCCCCTCAGTTCTTCCCTTAGAGCCTGTCCCTCTTCCTATACTACCTCCTGCAGGTCGTGGAGTTCGGGACTCAGTGTTGTCACTTCCTCGCGGACTCAGGCATTCATGTCTATGAGGAGGTGCTCTGCTGGCCTGGCCTCCATCTGTGGGTGCTCAGCACCCTCCTCCTCATTGAGGAATTCAGGCCAGCTTACTGCTCTTCCTCCACTGGATCCTCCTGCATCTCATCCTCTGGCTCCTCCTATGACTTGCCAGATGGTTGTGGTAGCTGTTCTCCTATGGGTGGCCCTTCCTGTAGCTTGTCCTCCTCCTCCTCCTCCTTTTTTTTGGGCATTTGTCATATGCAGTGACATGACCTTTGCAGGCCGCTTGACCCAGCCTGTTCCTCATCTCGGTTCCCTGCAACAGTGAACATGGTACATGTTTTAGTTTCACATCATAGGTGTGTAAGTTTCTAAAGAATTTCTATGTTAACAATTAGTATAGTCCCCAATTCCTCTTTCAGCACCTCCTGATACTCCAGTGAAAATATAAACCATGTACCTCTTTCAATCACAAGCTGTTTCTCAGCCCTTCTAGCTGCTGAGGTCACCGACTATCTGCATACAGTCTTTTAAAGGGTTGCTTATTGGCTCAAGATGGGGTGCTCTGTAAGCTCACCTATCACATGTAAGCATTAGTTGAATAGTAAATGTGCCAATGAAGAGTCCATTTAGTTGGGTCCAGAGGTGAGAGGATAGTAGACAGCACTAGATAATGTTTTCATACAGTTATGGAAACAACAAAAAATATACCATGTACCTATCTACAACTAAGAAGGCATGCCCTCTATATGTAGACCATAGCTCCTACTATAATATTATACTACAGACAGCAAACACCTAATATCCATCTTATACTGCAGTGTCCTACATTAGAGACCCAATGCTCTGCAGCCAAGGGGTGAATCAAGCTCTTCTCTGTGGGCACATGTGCCCTACATCATTATAGTAGAAGGACCTGATATTGCCACACTAACTATAACAACTAGACATAACATCATATGGGTAACCCACAGGTATAAATCGTATGAATAAATAATATATAAATACCTGTGTATAATTTAACTCAGTTTTATTATTGCTCTTTTAATTTAACACATATACAATTCACAATTTATATTAAAACCAATATTATCACTCATACCACATTCACACATGCACATTCACATACCACAAAAAAGATATTGCACCTAATTCTAATACAATAATTCACCTATTACCAACATATTAAAATACATCCTACATTATTACAATCAGAAAGCACCAATTTTATATTGTATATTCCATTTATCATCCAACCCACCCTTATTTCTTATTAATCTCTCTCTGAATATCCTTTTAAACAACTCCCTCTCAGTTCCCTGTTGTATTCAATACTTTATTATAAACTCCCGACGAAAAGCTTCCGTTTCACCAAGGAGGTTTCCTCAGGGGATCGTTATCCACTCGTTGCTTTCATTAGAAAAGCTGGGAACTTTCACCTGAGACGTCTCAAGGAGAATATTCCAATCAGTCAATTTTTGAGATTGAGAAGATTGTGTACTACAGTAAATGAATTCAAACTGAAATCGTTAGAGCTAGTTGACAGATTTATGGAAAGGGGTTATAAGAGGAAGATTGTCAAAAAAGCATACAAACGGGCGCTTTATGCGAACAGAGAGAACTTATTGATAACTGGCGATAAAACTCCATTGACTAGGATGGTATGCGCGCTGCCTTTTTCCCATCAAGTGAAACAAATCAAAGATATAGTATATCAACACTGGGCTATTATTAAAGATGATGGAGTGTTTAAGGAATTTCCTATTTTTGCTTATAAAAAAAGACGCTCTTTGAGGGATATGTTAACCTCCACGATTTTGCCCATACCAAGGTTATTATATGATCGGAAGGGTCAATATCAATGTGGACATTGTATAGTATGCCCCCAGGTATACATGACAATTTCTTTGATAATTCCATCTACAGGTCGTATATATTATTTGCCTAGGCAATTTGATTGCGAGTCAGCTCAAGTTATTTATGTGATTCTATGTCCCTGCGGGTTGTACTACATAGGGCATACAAAAAGAAAATTGAAAACGAGAATTATTGAGCATCTCAGTAATATACGCACACGGAGAGAAAATGCCCCGTTGGTACAGCATTGGCGGGAGAAAAAGCATGAAGTTCAGGATTTAAGATTCTGTGCCCTTAACCAAGTAGAGCTAAGTAGAGGAGGTAATATATCAACAGTACTAACGAAGAAGGAACAGCGATATATATTCCAGTGGGGGACATTGACTCCTGGTGGTTTAAACTCAGAAATAGAATGGAATGCGTTCCTTTAGTGTGGTTATAGCTATCTTGTGTTGGGAGGTGGAGCTTGCTGATGGATTGAAAATCAGGTGGTGCAGTGGTATCCAATACAAGAAAGAGGAGGGATATTTAAAATATAAGGGTGTGGATAGGAAGTAGTGCGCATTCGCGGCGTTTTGGAAAAATGGAGTACTCTGGACGGCATATTTGATGGTGAGCTGACTTTGTTGCTTAATATAGACGAAGTGTTAAGTAAAATGCTAGTTACTAGTAGTTATAAGAATTACTATGTATTATAGATGGGAATGCAGCATGGTAGCCAATAGAGTTTGAAGGTATTTTGTCTGAAGGTGTGGAGTGAAAGCGGCGGTTTTGAAGACGTATGAAGCAGTGTTGTCTAATAAGGATTGAGGTTTGAAAACGCCGACTTATGAAGTGAGTGATGTTTAACATAGGGGTGAAAATAAATTCCCCCGGGCAGGTTAGTATATATGTAAGAATGAAGTTTAACGGAGTTGTGTGGCATTCAGTGGTGGATTAATGCCTTTTTTCTGATGGATTGGTAGGTTGTGCAACAACGTGGAAAATAATTCACAATAGCAATGTTAAGGAGTTGTACGGAGTAAAATAGAGGTAAGCATTCCGTTGGTTTCAAGGATAGTGACTGGATAAATAGTTTATCTTTAAATTTAAATTTAATACATTTTTTAATTATTAATAATTAAACATTTATGTATTTAGGATTGTGTTTTATCACAGACGGCACAAGCAACACGCACCCTATGAATTATATAGAGAAGTTCCCGGCTTTTCTAATGAAAGCAACGAGTGGATAACGATCCCCTGAGGAAACCTCCTTGGTGAAACGGAAGCTTTTCGTCGGGAGTTTATAATAAAGTATTGAATACAACAGGGAACTGAGAGGGAGTTGTTTAAAAGGATATTCAGAGAGAGATTAATAAGAAATAAGGGTGGGTTGGATGATAAATGGAATATACAATATAAAATTGGTGCTTTCTGATTGTAATAATGTAGGATGTATTTTAATATGTTGGTAATAGGTGAATTATTGTATTAGAATTAGGTGCAATATCTTTTTTGTGGTATGTGAATGTGCATGTGTGAATGTGGTATGAGTGATAATATTGGTTTTAATATAAATTGTGAATTGTATATGTGTTAAATTAAAAGAGCAATAATAAAACTGAGTTAAATTATACACAGGTATTTATATATTATTTATTCACACTAACTATAAGCCATGTCGAAACACTAGGACAAGGTATTTTATACATAATACTCGCTGTGCTGCTTTTCTGGTTGAGAGGTGTCCAGCTTCCCCACCCCAGTCATAGCGGACTCCAAAATGGTGGACAGCACCATCCGTTCTGCTGCTATCAGAGTGACTTGGGTGTCTGCCCCCTCGGCTAGCATCCGTCTCTCCACTTCTGGCAAAATTTGCTAACTCTCCTGTTGTTTTTGAAAATGGCATTAATTTTATGGTGAATATGCTCCCATATCTGCTTCTTCTGGTAGGAGCCCAGTCTTTTTACAGTCATACCCTAGAGAACACCGTGAGCCTTCGTCACTTCCTTTACAAGGAGATCAATCTCCCTGGGCAGAAAATTAGGCTTACGCATGTGTCCTGGCTAACCCTGAGACATGGTGGCACAAAGAAAGAAGAACCAGTCTGTCTCCTTTTATCCCTGCAAATCTACATAGTGCGCATATACATATGCACAAAGGAGTATAATATGCATGCATGTTCGCACATAAGTGGGTGGTGCTTATATGTGTAAATAGTACTTTCATGCTAATTTAAAATACAAAGCAATGAACCATATGGTTCATTGCTTTGTATTTTAAAGCAATGAACCATATGGATATGGTTGTTTGCGTTATTGCGCAAACTTACCTGTGTTAACTCTGGTAATAGAAAATATTTATTCTTTTATGTGGGCCGCCCCCTCCCCCTCCCCCCAAGCTATCTGGGGTTCATAATTGTAACTATGCAATTGCAGATGATGTTGTTCCATTCAATGACTCATTGCCTGATAATAGACCTCATGCAAAATCTTATTAATAAATAAGAACACTTGAGGGCTTAGCTGAATCCTGTATGATTGGATGAGGAGTAAAAGATTAATTGGTGGGATCCTAACTATTAGGCATCTTTTCTGCAACTTCACTTGATACCACTGGGTTCCATTCTTGAGAAAGCTATGTGGACCACACCAGCAAACTTACTGTCTCTCTATCAGCAAATACAACCTCATGTTGGTAGTATGGGTCTCCTAACCGTTTATTATAGAAGGGTGTCCCCAGGGCCAGCATGTCCCATTAGGCAAACTAGACAGTTGCCTTGGGCGCCGACCATTAGGAGATGTCGAAGAACAGCTATGTGGGGCCGTGAGTGGAGCCTATCCTGCTCACGGCACAGAGAAGCACACACTCGGCGGGCGCGAATGAGATAGGAGTCAGGGCCAAGACTGGGGGGGGGGCAAGCCTAAGGCAGAAGGTTCACCTAGGGCACTTAATACCCTTGCACTGGCCCCGGGTGTCCTTCAACACACGTGACCCACCTTGTCTTCTATCAAAGTATGTGCTCCTGCCCCTTCCCATTCCTCTTGTCTCTTTATATGGAATAGCTGTATGGAATAGCTTTAGGTGCACAGATCACAAGACCAGCAAAGAATGGTTGCTCTAACACACCAGCAAAAGCTCAGATGTCTGCATACCTTCCTTCTCCAGTATGGTACAGGTGGATTGGGAATGATAGGTTATTCACAGATCTTGTTTTATTTGCTGTGTGAAGGTTTTTCTTGTAGTCTTTCATCTACTGTATAGTTAGGCGTTTGCATGACGGTAAACCTTGTGAGGCAGGAGAGAGGTAAACTGCATACCGTTCCTAAAAACCAACTAGGGCTAGCTAATGAATGTAAAACCAAACTAGTCTTTACTAATACCTTTACGCATGCAGCACAGTTACACTGCTGGTGGATGAGAATGTAGACTGTGTGGGTTCAGGGGCAGACAGACAATTGGAAGAAAGGTGCTGTGTGTTTTCTCTTCTAATACCTCTTGAACATGAAAGAAAAATGTGTGAACTGCCATCATGTCTATTTCCACAGCAAAAAAGCCATAGAGGTCAATATTCAAAGCTGTTTAGATATCATGGATGTCAAGATATCCATGTAACATCATGTTATCAATGTAAATGTTTATTTTGTATTATTCACCTCATAGAAACTATTAACTCAGGCAAAGTCGTATTAAAATAACAGAATAAAAATTTACATAACACATTTATATTTTTATATTGCAAAAAAACATTGAAAAATAAAAAGAGATGGGGAAGGACTAACTAGGCAGGAAACCATTAACCAAACAAAAAAACCCCAGGGACTTAGGGACAGCCACAAAATCAGATTTAGGAGTCTGCTCAGGATGGTGTTTGGCTACTGCCCTGAAGCCAAATGGCCAAGCCCAGCTTCCAAAGAGCATGACCATGGCAGCACACCATCCTGAGCAGACTCCCAAGGGATGTCTGCATCCTCCTTTGCTCCTCTGCCATCACCTACACTATGGCTTCAAATTGTCATCTAGAAAGATGCTCTTCACTGGGAACAGGTCTCCTGTAGAAGAGCTTCTTTCCGGCCACTGGAGTGTGGATGATGGCAGAGGCAGCAGACAGGGATGCAAGCCTCCCCCAGCCAACAAAGGCTGACCAGTCTGCATTGCAGCATCCCTAACTCCATGGGCCAAATGTGGAGAGGGCCCTACAGTGATGGGGTCTGGGGACTGTTGAGGCCTGGGCTGTGGCTGCTGGAGACAGAAGCGTTGGACCATCATCACTGGTTCCCTTCATGGTGGTCAGGGTGGGGGAGGAACATCATGCTCTTCGCCAGTGGGGCTGGGGATTGCTGTCATCGCCTGCTCCATCTTCTTCCTCCTCATCCAAGGAGGATGCTGATTACAAAGAGCTGATAACAGTTGTGTGTTCACGTACTGCAGAGTATGATTTGCAGGAGGACTGAGGCACTTAGAGGACTTGTCTTTGGAGGGAGAGGTGAACGCAAAGAGAAGCATTGTTAGGCATGGCACAACCTGGTCATCCAGGTGCTGCCTTCCATTTTGGTTGATGATTGTACATCCTGCTCATTGATGGGAGCATGATGTAATGCTGGAGGTGACTATGTGCTAGGGGGTGGGGAAAGAAATGTTCAACATCTAAACAGTGCCTCTGTTTCAGGTGCATCTCCTGGGCCTTCTTCTTCAAGTTTTAAATCTATAGCATCGCAAAATATTAGTGTATGGTTACTGTCAATGTGAGTGGCACACTGGTATGTTACTATGGATTTTTACTTGATCTGAAGTTAGTAGCTACACTACATCAGATCAATACCTCTCTACTAGCCCCCCATGCACGGCTTGTCCTTCACCACCCATAAACCCAACCTCTCTAGGAACCACTACTAGCCCCCCCCCCCATACACAGCCTGACCCTCCCCTCAGCATTACCCCCATTCAACTTACCCAATGTGGGTAGGAGGCACCATGATTATACATATTGCGGAGCTCCATCTAGGTGAGTTTATTGTGCCTGACGTCCTGGCGCACCCCTGGCACAAAAACAGGTTGGCTTCATTGACCACCACCAGGTTTGCCAGATAGATGTCCCTGGTGGTTAAATTGGGCTGGTGGGGAGGACGAGTCATTTTTCTATTTCTGCCCCTGCTGATCCGGAAGTTGTGTGGTGCTCAAGCAGGCTCATCACCCACATGCACAAACATACACGCGACGTTTTGTGCATGCATCTGTGCATACAAGATACATACACAGAAATGCATGCAATGATGCACGCATTTTGTACAGTGTGCACATACTTTGGTGTGCCACTTAAAATTCAGTTCCTCGCCTGTGTGCATTCACATAAGCAAACATATGTACACAACTTTTGAAAATTCACCTTTTAGAGCAGGGGTCAGGAACCTTTTTGGCTGAGAGAGCCATAAACGCCACATATTTTAAAATGTAATTCCATGAGAGCCATACAATATGTTTAAAACTAAATATAAGTAAATGTGTGCATTTTATGTAAGATCACACTTTTAAAGTACAATAAGTCTCTGAAAATATTACACCAGGCCTTAAGACACCAATTCATCTCCTATTAGGAAAACGGACCAAGTCAGGCTGCTATAGAGTCCTACACAGAAACTACACGCCAGCAGAAAACCTCACCTGAATCACGTGCTGTCCCTCACCTAACATAGAATAAAGAGACCAAAACGCATAACAAGAAGCATGCAGAAAAAAATGAATTGGAAACTGCAACAAGCCAGAGTCTCTGTATGCAGTGTAACAAAGGAAAAAAGAAACATCACCCATCCTTATAAAACAAATCAAGAAATATAAAATCATCAGCAGTAAAACTGTACTAACAAAAAGAACATATTTCGAAACAGCTAATGAGTGGAATATCCAATAATTAAAAACACATATAAAACATTTCCAGATACCAACAAAATATTTCAAAATAGCAGACACAAAGACCCAGTAATGAAAAATAATAAGGATACAAAAATTTTTTTGCTCTGCATACCTGGGAACGTTTGATATCCAGGTGTCCTGAGATTGTTCTGAATTAGCAGGAGGTGGGGTGGTTTGCTTGGAACTTTCTCCTCTCTCAGTCACATACCAGCGCTCTCTCTCACACTGGCTCTCAATGACACACCTATACACACATGCTCTCAGTACTCACATATACACATGTTTTTTCTCACTCACTTATATAGGCTCTTAATTACACATTTACACACATGCTGTTGCTGTCTATCTTTTCACGCTTACACACACACACACAGGCTTTCAATCACATAAATACATGCTGTCTTTTTCTCTCACACACAGACTCTCATTCACATGCTTACAAACATGTCCTCTCTCTCATTTACACACAGGCTCTCAATCACATACTCACATGCTCCCTCACCTAAACCAGCTCTCAATCACACACAGACACACATGATCTCTCTCTTACTTATACACACAGGCTCTTAATCATACATACACATGATCTCTCTCACACACAAAGGATCTCAATCATACACACATACTCTTTCACACAAACAGGTTTTCAATCACAAACTTACACATACAGGTTCCCAATCCTAAACTTACATTCATGCTCTCTCTCACAGGCAGGCTCTCAATCACAGACATACTCTCTTTCACATGTACAGGCTCTCAATCATTCACATACATGCAATCTCTCACTCACTCACACACAGCCCCCCCCCCCCTCGCGGCCCGGAAGAGGAAGTGAAGAGTATCGGGTGCCTGCGCGGCAAAAAGAGGCCACGCTAGTGCGCTCGGCATCGGCCCGAAGAAAAGAAGACTGCAGCGCGGCTCGGAGGAAAATGAAGAGGTTCAGCCGCGGCAGATGGGACTCCGCCTCCGCGAGGGCTGAAAATGAAGAGGTTAGCGTTGGGAGGAGGCTGCTGCGTTTGCTCGCTCATTCACTCTCTCCCCCACCCCCATCCCGGGAACTCGCGGCAGCAGCAGCCTCCTCCTACTTGCTAACTTCATGGAATGCTCCCTAGTCATTCTTTTATTCGAAAGTGTAAATAACCGAGCCACATCTATTCGTTCAAGACCTCTCATGATCTTAAAGACATCTATCATATTCCCCCTAAGCCATCTCTTCTCTAAGCTGAACAGCCCTATCCTCTTCAGGCTTTCCTCATAGGGGAGCTGTTCCATCCCCTTTATCAATTTGGTTGCCCTTCTTTGTATCTTCTCCATCGCAACTAACTTTACATTTCCTTATAATATGTGACTACGAAAAATACAAACAAGAGATTCCAAGAAGAAAAACAAGAACATATTATTTAAAGAATTCAAATAGTAGGCTAAAGATGTGCAAGGCCAGTGGTTTCCAAAATGCCTCCATAACATGCAAATTTAATCTCATGCATATTCATTATGGATATCCTGAAAACCTGATTCACTGGGTATCCTCCAGGACAAGTTTGGTAACCTCTCTGTCTGAGTAATCCCTTCTCAAGCCCTAAAAACAAAAACAATCACCCAATAAATCTCCAGATATCAAGGGACTCAGACAATTTGGGAATTTGAAGCAGAAAGAGAATAGCTAGATACTAATTCAAGTTCATGTTTGTGTATTTTAAAAAAATTGTTTGGATTAGAAAACAAGAATGTATGGGGAACTCCCCCTTAAAGTGTAGAATGTTCTAGCTGGCAGTACAGGACCATTTGGGTGGGGGAGAAACGAGGAGTTATTGTTTTAACATTTTTTTTAATATCTTACTTGTTGACCTTTTAATAATGTTGAATAACCACTGAATAACATGTTTGAGAACTAAGTAATGTGCCGTGTTAATGCTGTTTAGGTTTAAGGGATGGTGTGTGTTTCCCTTTAAGAATGTGGGTTTCCATGATTGGTTGAAGATGGATTAACAGGACATATAAATATGGGAGGATTTGGTGGGGACTTGCCCTTTTTGCTCTTACACAGTTTGGAAATGGTGTGAGAGGGACCTCCAGGATGTAGTGACCTGGAGTAGCAAGCCTACAAGCTGGTGGTTCCAGGGATCACTCTAGTTAGGAGTGGGACCATACAGGGACTCTTATCCTCAAGGGAAGAGGTCCAAGGCCTTGGAGTGAAAAAATGTTTCCTCCTCCAGAGGAAATGACCAGGAGCTGAGGGTAGAGAAGAGGAAATTCCTCCCCTGAGGAATAAGAGCAAAAGGAAGGAGTAAGGTGTTGTTCTGAGACAAGGCGTATCCATTGAAAGACCCAGGATGTGAAAGACACTGGGGAGACTTGAACGTTGCTGGTGGGGAAAGGTGGAGAAATTGGAGTGAAAGGTCAAGTGAAGAAGGAGTCATAAATAAATCCTGAGGGGTGAACTTCATTTCCCAAAAAGGGTTGAGACTGGTATTTAAAATGAAGAGAAATCTAGTATTATACCAGTTCTAGGTGGCTGGGCTGTGTTGAGTTTTGGGTAAAGAAGAGTACCAAATAGTGATGAAAATTGGAAAATTGCAATGTGGGCAATGAATTGTTATATTCCTGATCAATGAGTGGGAAATCTAGTTGATGTTCCTGTGAAGGCTGAGAATCTGGTAGGCTAATACTCTGAACTTAGTAAAGGTTTATTCTGACTGTTTGTAGCCCATGAATTCTGAGAATTCAGTATTTATGGCCGATCCCAATTTATTTCTGTACATAGCTGCTGGATTAAAACCTGAAAGTTATCCATTGTGTTCATCTAAAAGTGATGTGCTTTACTGCTGCTAGGGCTATGGAATAGGTGGAGCCAGAGTTCATGGAGGGGAGAATGATGGAGGCTCTCCCTGAACTAGAGTATTGAGCGCTGACCCTGATGTCTCCATTTACGCTCGCTTCACCATTTACATGACCCATCATTTGAACCCACTAGAAAACTTGGGAGATGGACCCATCCTTAATCAGGACACACCTCCCATCATTTAATGTACTCCAGTATAGGGCTTAAAAGTATATTTTCTGTTGAAAATCATTATTAGATTTAAAAGGATAACCAATGAAAGAAGAGGGCTCCATATAAATTACTTCCCTCCTAAAGGTTAAAAACTTTTGCCTACATATTTAAGTTGCCCTAGCAACATCTGTAAAATCCTTATCCTTTGATTCAAATACTTTTTTATATCTTTTTCACAAAAGTACTAAGCATGTGCATTTTTTTGAAGCAAATGGGAATCTGAATTTTAAAAAAAGCATATTTCTGGTTCAGTTAATTTCAAAAGAATTGAATTTCTGATGCCGTTGAAAAACCTGAAAATGTGCAGGCTTTTTGTTTTGGTGATTGTGCACCCTTTTAGTAAATAACACACCTTATTTGCCAAGAAACATAACTCCCCCCCCCCCCCCCCATGCCTCCCAATGTGCCCCTGGTCCCCGACCACCTCTTTACCCCTTCCCTGGCTTCTGAGAATGAGAGGGGCAGGTGTGATCTTCAGTCACTTTTATCCACTGATTCTGATTTTAAAATGGCACCTTATTTAGGGCTGGCCGGCGCCAAGTTGTTTTATGGCTCTGGGCCAGTCGATGCCACCTCGTTTCACAATTGTAAGGCAATACGGCCATAAAACAAGTTTTGTGGTCTAATTACTTTGTAGCCTTTAAACAACTTGGTGCCAGACAGACCTGCTATTTTTAAATCAGAAGCTGCTGGGGCAAGGCTGATTGAGGCTCACGCCTGCTCCTTTCTATTTTGGAAACTCCAAATGGGGAAACCAGGGGCCAAGAGGGGAAAGCAAAGGGGTCTGTGGGGGGGGGGGGGGAGGAGGAATAGTGGGGGGAATAGTGGGAGCCATTTCTTTTTCTTCTGGCTTCTTTGGGGATTTTTTTTTAAAGTTAATGGTTGTTTTAGTTTGGCAAATGAACCAAACCAAACTAAATATTAAACAAAATAAATTCTTCAAAAATAAAAAATCCCAAATGAAGAAAAAGAACCAAACTGACCGTT
Organism: Rhinatrema bivittatum; assembly: GCF_901001135.1. Classification (NCBI taxonomy): domain Eukaryota; kingdom Metazoa; phylum Chordata; class Amphibia; order Gymnophiona; family Rhinatrematidae; genus Rhinatrema; species Rhinatrema bivittatum. Next base: position 111,548 of record NW_021820920.1, on the reverse strand, counting down.
TTCCCCTGCTCATTCCTAGTAAGGTTGTCTGGGTAATGTTAACTGAGTAGCTTTATGCCTAGCTCTGAAATTCTCCCCACTCAGTCAATTCATTTTGGTGCCCAAAGAAAATTTATCTGCTTAAGATGTGGCATTGGAGGCCTTCCTGGTGTACAACAAAACTTTAGTCAGAGAGTGCTGACATTCAGTATTGTCCAGCTGAAGATAGCTAAACAAATCTGGTCAGAGAGAAGGGCAGTCCTAAAGTTAACCAGATAATTATATCTGGTTACCTTTAGCTGGGTATATTCAGCTATGCTTTCACCCAGATCAGTACTGCTGAATAACTGGGTAAAGTTAACTGAATAAATGAATATAATTTGCTTTGAAGTGCCTGAAAAAGTAGAATATAAATGAAAGAAAGAAAAGAAATCCAGTTAACGTTGCTCCTCACTAAGCTGCTGAATTTTGAACTCTAGGAATTAACCTAGTTTTTAATTCACCCTAACCTAACAGCCTTAATGGACCAAGGTATTAATGGTTTTCTCCCATGATTTGTCAGTGGGAAAAATACTTAGTAGATAATGCTCTAATCTGAAGAGCTCAGTCAATAAGTGAACCATTTGAATTAACTTTGTTGCTCAAAACCAAGGATAATTTATTATTTACATGCCTCTTATTGAAGTATTAATATAAAATCATGTATGTCATATTAATTTTAATCTTGTTTCAACATGACAACAGGTTTAATATCTCTAAAGTCATTATACATTATGAGCAGAGATCATAAGAAATCAATGTTTAAAATAGATTGTCATTTAGGAAAGGATATGAGAGAGATAGAGAGAGAAGGATATTCAATCACATCTACCTGGCTAATTTTATGACTGAATATATAACTATGGCCTGGGTTCATCAAAATGCACTAAATATCGCATGCAATAGGAAAAGGGGCATGTTTTATGGTAATAGGCAGTTTATCGCAATTTGTGCTAATACCTATGTGAAGTGCTAAGTTACCGCAAATTGCAATAACTTTTCCACACTATGCGATAAGTGCCAGAATTGTTGTATTTCCTACATACAACCACTGGGGGGGACCATGTTTAGTAGGTCAAAGCTCCTAGAGAGCCAGCCTAGCTGTCAGGGCCCTTCTACAAGGAGAAAGAGAGAGAGAGAGAGAGAAGTTGCTGGACTAGAGGCAGCATGGATTCACCAGGGGAAGATCCTGTCAGACAAATCTGATTGACTTTTTTGATTGGGTAACCAAGGAATTGGATCAAGGACGTGTGCTCGATGTCATCTACTTGCATTTCAGCAAAGCTTTTGATATGGTCCCACACAGGAGACTGGTGAATAAAATGAGAAGCTTAGGAGTAAGTGCCGAGGTGGTGGCCTGGATTGCAAACTGGTTGATGGACAGAAGACAGTGTGTGATGGTAAATGGAACTCTTTCTGAAGACAGAGTGGTTTTAAGTGGTGTACCGTAAGGAACGGTGTTGGGACTGGTCCTTTTCAATATCTTTGTGAGCGACATTGCAGACGGGATAGAAGGTAAGGTTTTTGCGGATGACACTAAGATCTGCCTCAGAGTAGACATGCCGGAAGGAGTGAAGAGAATGAGACAGGATTTAAGGAAGCTGGAAGAGTGGTTGAAGATATGGCAGCTGAGATTCAATGCCAAGAAGTGCAGAGTCATGCATATGGGGAGTGGAAATCCAAATAAACTGTATTTGATGGGGGGAGAAAGGCTGATGTACACGGAGCAGGAGAGAGACCTTGGGGTGTTAGTGTCTAATGATCTGGTCAGCGAAACAATGTGACAAGGCGATAGCTAGAGAGAGGAATATCGAGTAAGAAAAGGGAAGTAATTATCCCCTTGTACAGGTCCTTGGTGAGGCCTCACCTGGAGTACTGTGTTCAGTTCTGGAAACCGTATCTCCAAAGAGACAGAGATAAGATGGAGGCAGTCCAGAGAAGGGTGACCAAAAAGCTGGATGGTCTTCATCAAATGACTTATGAGGAGAGACTGAAGAATCAAAATATGTACACCCTGGAGGAAAGGAGGAGCAGAGGTGATATGATACAGACTTTCAGATACTTGAAAGGTTTTAATGATCCAAAGACAACGACAAATCTTTTCCGTCGGAAAACATCAGCAGAACCAAGGGTCACGATTTGAAGCTCCAGGGAGGAAGACTCAGAACCAATGTCAGGAAGTAGTTCTTCACAGAGAGGGTGGTGGATGCCTGTAATGCCCTTTTGGAGGAAGTGGAGAAGACCAAAACTGTGAAGGACTTCAAAGGGGCATGGGATAAACACTGTGGATCCATAAAGTCTAGAAGAAGTGAATGAAGAGTGGGTGACTCGCGGGAATGACGGCTACTACCTGGAGATAATACCCTTATTCAATAAACATACACACTGTTAATGCAGCTCCAACATTGCTCTAAGCTTCAACGGCAAGAGGAAATTTGGAAAAAAGGATTTGCATTCACAAAAAAGCAGGGAGTAGCTTGCTTGTTACAGCGGTTACTACCCCAAACCAAATAAGCCTGATACTTCACTTTCAATGCATATCCAGCATAGCTCTTGGCTTCAACAGCAGGGGAGAAAGACTGATACTTCACACATATCCAACATAGCTCTCTGCTTCAATGGCACGGGAGAAAGTCTGATACTTCACTTTCAATGCATATCCAGCATAACTCTCTGCTTCAACAGCAGGGGGAATGAAGAAAAGTGGATCTATATATACAGACAACAACCAACAAGGACTGAATTACATAGTCTGGGTAAACAAATAAGCATGGGTGTAGCTTACTTATTGCGGCGGTTACTATCCCTAACTAATTAAGCTAAATATTTCACTTAGATGCAGTTCCAACACTGCTCTCTACATTAATGGTGGGGGTGGAAGGGAAATAGAACCAAAAAGTTACTAAGAGCCAAGAGTAACAGATAAGTATGAGAAAAAAAAAAAAGTGTGAAACTTGCTGGGCAGATTGGATGAGCCATTTGGTCTTCTTCTGCTGTCATTTCTATGTTTCTGTGTATTGCTCGCGTCCTAGGTAGGTATTTATATCTCTATAGGAGGCCCACCTAGTAACTCGAAGTGAGGTTTAATTATTAGTGTAGGGGTTAGGGGCCACTTTGACATTCAAAATGAGACGTATGAACAGAACATCCGCTCATCCCCTTATTGCCTTCAACTAATTGCAGCCTTCCCAATATAAGTAACTTCAAGGTATTGTAAATAAATCTAATGCTATGTACATAAGTTACCTTTATATTCAATTTCCTTAGTCCTATACATATTTCTTATAGACATATAGACATCTCTTCTTTTAATGGCTTTGTATGTACCTTTTTTATGTTACTTGTCAAGTGCATCTTAAGCATAGTTTCTCGTTTACTGTAAACTGATGTGATATCCCTGATGAATGTCGGTATATAAAACCCACAAATAAATAAATAAATAAATAAATAACAATGCTCTCTTGTGAAGATTTGATGATCTTCGGAGTGAGGAAACTCACCCAAAGATTAGATTTGTGCAATGTTCTCCCAACCTAGCTTGATGGACTCTCTACCTGGGTAACATCAAGCTAGGCTGAGAGACCATTGCACAAATCTCATCTTTGGGTGAGTTTCCTCACTCTAAAGGTCATCAAATCTTCACAGGGGAGCACTGTTCTGTTCGTATGTCTCATTTTGAATATCAAAGTGGCCCCTAACCCCTTCACTAATAGTTATCCCTCACCTCGAGTTACTAGGTGGGCCTCCTATAGAAATATAAATACCTACCTAGGATGAAAGTATTATGGCTAGTTTCTCTCTCTCTCTTTCTCTCTCTCTCTCTCTTCCTCCCTCCCTCCCTCCCCCCATGGTTGTAGAAGGGCCCTGACAGCTAAGCTGGCACCAGGAGCTGAAGATAAAGCCCTGTCACACAGCTTAACACTAATGAAAAAGGTGTAGTTACAGCTTTGCAAAATTGTTAACTCTTCCATTTTTTCTGATTTGCATTGCACAATGCATTATCGTGCTTTCACAGGCATTTTTGCATGCATTAAAGGGGCTTAATACATGTGAAAACAACTTCTAGCAATTTGATAAATGACCCTGTATTTTTTAAGTTGCCTAGAGTTCATCACCAGGTGACTAATAAATAAATAACAAATAAATCTACCCCCTTAAATTGAGGTTAGCCATTTGTGCGGCTAGGCTTGTACATGGAAGTTTAACTGGTTAATGCTAAATATCATGTTAACTATCTAGATTCAGAAAACCAATCCTGGAAATATCTCTAAGTCAGTCACTCTTTGGCCTGACTAAATTTATTCAGGTTATGGTTTTTTGCACACAAATGCAACCAGTTAGCGAGAGCAGCATTTTTAACCAGTTAACTTTACTTGGTCAAACTACACTTTTAACTAGGGATGTGAATCGTTTTAGGACGATTAAAATTATCATCCGATAATTTTAATATCGTCTTAAACCGTTATAGAACACAATACAATAGAGATTCTAACGATTTATCGTTATAAATCGTTAGAATCGTGAGCCGGCACACTAAAACCCCCTAAAAACCCACCCCCGACCCTTTAAATTAAATCCCCCACCCTCCCGAACCCCCCCCCAAATGACTTAAATAACCTGCGGGTCCAGCGGCGGTCCAGAACGGGCTCCTGCTACTGAATCTTGTTGTCTTCAGCCGGCGCCATTTTCCAAAATGGCGCCGAAAAATGGCGGCGGCCATAGACGAACACGATTGGACGGCAGGAGGTCCTTCCGGACCCCCGCTGGACTTTTGGCAAGTCTTGTGGGGGTCAGGAGGCCCCCCCCAAGCTGGCCAAAAGTTCCTGGAGGTCCAGCGGGGGTCAGGGAGCGATTTCCCGCCGCGAATCGTTTTCGTACGGAAAATGGCACCGGCAGGAGATCGACTGCAGGAGGTCGTTCAGCGAGGGTTCCGGCGCCTCGCTGAACGACCTCCTGCAGTCGATCTCCTGCCGGCGCCATTTTCCGTACGAAAACGATTTGCGGCGGGAAATCGCTCCCTGACCCCCGCTGGACCTCCAGGAACTTTTGGCCAGCTTGGGGGGGGGCCTCCTGACCCCCACAAGACTTGCCAAAAGTCCAGCGGGGGTCCGGAAGGACCTCCTGCCGTCCAATCGTGTTCGTCTATGGCCGCCGCCATTTTTCGGCGCCATTTTGGAAAATGGCGCCGGCCGAAGACAACAAGATTCAGTAGCAGGAGCCCGTTCCGGACCGCTGCCGTTCCGGACCGCCGCTGGACCCGCAGGTTATTTAAGTCATTTGGGGGGGGGGGTTCGGGAGGGTGGGGGATTTAATTTAAAGGGTCGGGGGTGGGTTTTAGGGGGTTTTAATGTGCCGGTTTTGTGATTTTACGTTTTTTCGATTTTTTACGATTTTTCACGATATTTTACCCCCCCAAATGGCAACAATACGATTCCCTCCCCCTCCCAGCCGAAATCGATCGTTAAGACGATCGAGGACACGATTCACATCTCTACTTTTAACTGGGTAAAGCTTTTGAATATCAACTCCAGTGCCGATCGGCCAATACAACCTCCCCGTTATTGGTTTTGAAATGTTCAATGATTCCTTTCCAGCACATCAAATGCATCTTAGTGCTTGGTCCCTTTGTTCAGAATCTCAGTATCTTTAATTGTTAGAAAAAAACTGAAAGGAGCAGCTACAAAAGTAAAAAATGTGCAAGAGGTGTGGTCATTGTTAATAAATATCATTCTAGAAGCACAGTCCAGATGTATTCCATACATTAAGAAAGATAGAAAGAAGGCAAAATGATTACTGGCATGGTTAAAAGGGGAGGTGAAAGAAGCTATTTTAGCCAAAAGATCTCCATTCAAAAATTGGAAGAAGGATCCAACAGAAGAAAATAGGATAAAGCATAAACGTTGGCAAGTTAAATATAAGACATTGATAAGACAGGCTAAGAGAGAATTTGAAAAGAAGTTGGCCGTAGAGGCAAAAACATACAGTAAAAACTTTTAAAAATATATCTGAAGCAGAAAGCCTGTGAGGGAGTCCGTTGGACCATTAGCTGATCGAGGGGTTAAAGGGGCACTTAGAGAAGATAAGGCCATCGCGGAAAGATTAAATGATTTCTTTGCTTTGGTGTTTACTGAAGAGGATGTTGGGGAGGTACCCGTAATGGAGAAAGTTTTCATGGGTAATGATTCAGATGGACTGAATCAAATCACGGTGAACCTAGAAGATGTGGTAGACCTGATTGACAAACTGAAGAGTAGTAAATAACCTGGACTGGATGGTATACACCCCAGAGTTCTGAAGGAACTAAAAAAATGAAATTTTAGACCTATTAGTAAAAATTTGTAACCTATCATTAAAATCATCCATTGTACCTGAAGACTGGAGGATAGCAAATGTAACCCCAATATTTAAAAAGGGCTCCAGAGATGGTCTGGGAAAATACAGACCGGTTAGCCTGACTTCACTGCCAGGAAAACTAGTGGAAAGTGTTCTAAACATCAAAATCACAGAACATATAGAAAGACATGGTTTAATGGAACAAAGTCAACATGGCTTTAACCAAGGCAAGTCTTGCCACAAAAATCTGCTTCACTTTTTTGAAGGAGTTAATAAACATGTGGATAAAGGTGAACCTGTAGACATAGTATACTTGGATTTTCAGAAGGCGTTTGATAAAGTTCCTCATGAGAGGCTTCTAGGAAAAGTAAAAAGTTATGGGATAGGTGGCGATGTCCTTTCATGGATTGCAAACTGGCTAAAAGACAAGAAACAGAGAGTAGGATTAAATGGACAATTTTCTCAGTGGAAGGGAGTGGGTAGTGGAGTGCCTCAGGGATCTGTATTGGGACCCTTACTTTTCAATATATTTATAAATGATCTGGAAAGAAATACGACAAGTAAGACAATCAAATTTGCAGATGACACAAAATTGTTTAGAGTAGTTAAATCACAAGTAGATTGTGATAAATTGCAGGAAGACCTTGTGAGACTGGAAAATTGGGCATCCAAATGGCAGATGAAATTTAATGTGGATAAGAGCAAGGTGATGCATATAGGGAAAAATAACCCATGCTATAATTACACAATGTTGGGTTCCATATTAGGTGCTACAACCCAAGAAAGAGATCTAGGAGTCATAGTGGATAACACATTGAAATTATCGGTTCAGTGTGCTGTGGCAGTCAAAAAAGCAAACAGAATGTTGGGAATTATTAGAAAGGGAATGGTGAATAAAACGGAAAATATCATAATGCCTCTGTATCGCTCCATGGTGAGACCACACCTTGAATACTGTGTACAATTCTGGTCGCCGTATCTCAAAAAAGATATAATTGCAATGGAGAAGGTACAGAGAAGGGCTACCAAAATGATAAGGGGAATGGAACAACTCCCCTATGAGGAAAGACTAAAGAGGTTAGGACTTTTCGGCTTGGAGAAGAGACGGCTGAGGGGGGATATGATAGAGATGTTTAAAATCATGAGAGGTCTAGAACGGGTAGATGTGAATTGGTTATTTACTCTTTCGGATAATAGAAAGACTAGGGGGCACTCCATGAAGTTAGCATGGGGCACATTTAAAACTAATCTGAGAAAGTTCTTTTTTACTCAACGCACAATTAAACTCTGGAATTTGTTGCCAGAGGATGTGGTTAGTGCAGTTAGTATAGCTGTGTTTAAAAAAGGATTGGATAAGTTCTTGGAAGAGAAGTCCATTACCTGCTATTAAGTTCACTTAGAGAATAGCCACTTCCATTAGTAACAGTAACATGGAATAGACTTAGTTTATGGGTACTTGCCAGGTTCTTATGGCCTGGATTGGCCACTGTTGGAAACAGGATGCTGGGCTTGATGGACCCTTGGTCTGACCCAGTATGGCATGTTCTTATGTTCTTATGACTCTACCATCACCATTATATTTCTTGTTAGACTACACTACCCAGATATTTTCAAACAATGCCATGAATAGATTTGCTATTGATGGTTATACATTTGTACCCATTGGCGTGCCTGACATTTGTTGATAAAAAAAAATTCCCTGAAAACCAAAAAAGTTCTCTTTCAAGGCCAGTGATGCTAATTGAAAACCAAATGGTCTTAAGAACTTATTCACATATATTGATAGTGGTTCCAATAATGAATCATTGTTTGACACAATTGGTCATCCAGGAGGATTAGCACGTAATTTATGCAATTTTGGGGGGTGTTTTTCAAAAGCATTTACACGCTTAAGAATGAGTTTTACAAGTGTACCCTTGTTTACCCTTGTAAGTAGACTTTTGGAAATTGCTACAATATATGCCATTGAATTGTCCATATGATTTACCCCCAAGAATGCACTTTATGCAGGTAAATGGCTTTTGAAAATCACAACAATAGTTTTAAACTTGTAAATCCATTTGAAAATTACCTCCTTTGGTAACATGTAGACAGTTGGAACTCTAAGAAATTCTTTATTTAAATAAATATCTGGATATTTGAAAATACCTAGGGTTATCATTCTCAATTTTTGAATAACATTAAGTTTTGGAGAAGATAAATTGTAATGTGTTTCTCATTTGGAAATGGACTATTCAGGATTTTAAATCATTTCATCGGTAGATTAATTCTTACCATGAGAAAATTCAGTTTACTCTCAGTTGCAGTTATTTTAATATATCATTCCTTGACCTGATGGTTTACAGAGCTTTGAGTGGAGAATTGTTGACTACATTATGTCAGAAGAAAACAGATCAAAATACTTTTCAACACTATTCAAGTACCCACCCTAAGGTTCTGTGCAACTATTTGCCCACATCACAATTTTTAAGGATCAGAAAAAATTGTTCCTTAATTGATAACTATAAGAGGGAATAAACAAATTTAAGAGATAAATTTTTGCAGAGGGGTTATTCATCATCATGCATCTGAGCTTATAATTGGGGATTATATAGTAATCAAGATTTATTGCTTGAGAACACAATGCAAAATAAATTGAACAAAGATGCTAGAAAGAGGACTTGTGCTTTCAGAAAGTCATCAATTTCTATAAAAATCTCTAGGATCATTAAATAGAATTGATTATTGTTATCATTGTTCCTTCCTTTAATAAGATTTGCTTACACTAGAGATAGAAACATCTGTGAGAAGTTATGTCCATCTTTGTTATCTTTACCTGAAAAGAAACAACAGATTTTAATGAGTCAGAAATCTGCAGGATACTACAAATGTAAGAACAGATGCTGAAAGACACTAGGAAAAATTTGTCCTGTTGTAATAAATGGTGAAAGTGTACATGTTGGTGTTTTCCCCATTAATACCATCTCCTGAACACTGTATCAACAAGATAAGTGCAGAGTATATTTTTGAAAATATTTACCAGCATTCATTGTGTTGTAGATGGTGAACTGTGACCTTAAAAACTGTGCATTAAAGAAGAAAAAAGACTGAAGATTTTTATCATCCTTGTAGATCGCCCTGAGGCTAGAGGATTTTCACATAGTTGCACTTTGAAATAACAGTTTAAAATTTAAAAAAGGGAGGAGGAGGTTTTTAAGACATCTCAACTGAAATGTCTGTAGATTACCTTGAAGCATTCACTAAGTTCCTCATTAGAATAAATACATTATAATTGGAATCAGAAAAGTCTACATGAAAATTGAAATGATATATCTACAGAATGAATAATTTAAGTTCTTTAGCTCTCCTATAAATCTAGAATAGTAGTGGTTATTTTTGTTGGTTTATGTCTCTATTATTTAATTTATTTATTTTAAAACATTTAGATTCTGTCTATTATGGATTACATTGATAGGTAGATCACAATGGTTAAAACAAGGACAAAGACTTCACTAGTCTTTCTGCACATTTGTATTCATATACTAAAAAACCCTTCATCATTCCCCAAGAACCTCTAAATTATGAAAATAACATAAGAATTGCCATACTGATCAGACTAAGGGTTCATCAAGCCCAGCATCCTGTTTCCAACAGTGGCCAATCCAAGTCACAAGTACTTGGCAAGTACCCAAATATTAAATAGATCCCAAGCTACTATTCCTTATTAATAGCTTATGAACTTCTCCTCCAAGAACTTATCCAGTCCTTTTTAAAACACAGCTATACTAACTGCCATAACCACATCCTCTGGTAATGAATTCCAGAGTTAATTGTGTGTTGAGTGAAAAATAATATTCTCCAATTTGTTTTAAATGAGCTACTTCCTAACTTCTCGGTCTGCCCCTTAGTCCTTTTATTATCTGAAAGAGTAAATAACCAATTTACATTTACCTGTTCAAGTCCTTTATTGATTTTGTAGACCTCTATCATTATCCATCCTCAGCCATCTCTTCTCCAAGCTGAACAGCCCTGGCCTCTTTAGTCTTTCCTCATAGGGGAGCTGTTCCATTCCCCTTATCATTTTGGTCACCCTTCCTTGCACCTTCTCCATCACAACTATATTTGAGATGCGATGACCAGAATTGTACACAGTATACCTCGTTGACTACTCCTCGGACTGCTCCTTGGATTCTGACCTCGGCTGCCATTGACCACGTCTCTGATTCTGGCTCTGTCCCTTGCCTTGTCATTTCCTACGCTGTTCTGGTCTTCCTTGCTCCTCCAGATCTACATCCTAGAGTCTGACCGCGCTCCCTTGCTGTCCATGGGCACACCTGTCTACCACCTCTCCAGGAGACACTGCGAGGCCCACCTAAGTCCAAGCGCCCAGGTCCCTACAGGCTCCACCCGGGGGGACCGCGGGCTTCCAGTGGTGAAGCTCATCCTAGCCTCTGTCTCCTCCAGTGCTCCGTCCTCTGGGGGCAGGTGCTTCTGGTCCCTACCAGGGAGCTGTTCTCCACTGCTCCAGGACAAGGGTCCACCTTCCTGCCTCCAGGACCCTACCGGGTTTGGCCGCCACAGTCCAAGAACATCGCAGGGCTTTGGAATCACTAGCTTCTTCAGTGGAAGAGCTCTGTTCCCAGCTGCGAGATATAGCTCTGGTCAATCCGGTGGGCCTATCGGCCTCTATGCTATCCAAAGCATCATTGGCGCTCCCTGCACCTCCACGATAGAATGGGGACCCACGCTCCTGTCGTGGCTTCCTCAATCAGTGCTTCATGCAATTTGCACTGCAATCCTCCTTGTTCCTGAAGGAAACCACCAAAGTGACCTTCATCCTTTCCCATCTGGAAGGGAAGGCTCTTGCATGGGCCTCTCCCTTATGGGAACGCTTTGATCCCATGCTTTCCAAGCTATCCGAGTTTGTTGCTCTCTTCAAGCAGGCCTTCAGAGACCCAGTCCGCTAAGCTGTAGCCAGCCATAATCTACTCCACCACCTCTCTGAGTATACAATGGTTGGAAGGGGCGCAACATAAATTTACCATTTTCACTGACCATAAGAATCTTGAGCACCTTAAAGAAGCTCAACTCTTGAATCCTAGACAAACCCATTGGGCGCTCTTCTTTGAATGGTTCAATTTCGTTCTACGTTATTGACCAGCTTCCAAGAACTTCTGTGCTGATGCACAATCAAGATCCTTCAAACCAGATGATGTTCCTGATGTTCCCAGACACATCATAGATCCTACCTGCATATCCCTTACCATGAAAACTACAGTTCCAGTGGGGAAAACCATCATTCCACGTAGATTACGTGAACGAGTTCTGAAATGGGCCCACGATTCCAAGTTGGCAGGACACCCGGGTCATACCAGGACCCTAGAGATGCTGCGAAGATATTATTGGTGGCCCAACATGGTCCAAGACTCACATAACTATGTAGATTCATGTCCCATCTGTGCCCAACAGAAGCCACCTACCGGATGACTTTGGCGCCTACTCCAAACGCTTCCAGCACCTACTGTAGGATTCGTGGACCCTTGGGCCGATCGGAGCCGTAGGAAGAGCTGCTGTAGGTGGTAGAAGCAGTGACCCCGACCGGGAGGCGGCAAGGACAGACTGGTGGCAGGTCGAAGGTGGGACTCTGGAAGCCCTATGCGACCAAGGGCTCTGGCGAGGAAGGAGGTGATGGTGGCGCTGGCACGGTGTTGAGAAAACCTTCGCCCTGGAAGCCGATCCTCCCCCGAGAGGAGCTCATAGGAGTTCGGCCGCTGGGACTTAGGAGATTCACCCTGGAAGCCGGAGTCCCCCCAGGAGGAGCCCGTAGGGACCCGGCCGCTGGGACTTAGGAGGGCCCGCGGGGGCCTGGTCAGCTGTAGTCCAAGGTCGAGTGCCGAAGGGTCGTTGCTCGCCGGTCCAGAGTCAGGAACCAATGGATCACCGTCAGCCAGTCCGAGATCAGGAGCCAGAGAGTCAACGTAAGCCAGTCCGAGGTCAGAAGCCAGAGGGTCAACGTAAGCCGGTCCGAGGTCAGAAGCCAGAGGAAACCAAATGCCAGTCCGGGGTCAGGAGCCAAGAAGAAACGTCAGCCAATCCGAGTCAGGAGCCAAGGGAAACAACAAGCAGAACGCAGCAACTGGAGACAGGAACAACCCTGGGAACCTCGTTGCAAGGCCCTGAGGAGAGGGACTGCAGGGCTTAAGTAGCCCTGCAGCGTCTGACGTCACTGGGAGGAAGGAGGCAGGTTTCCCGCGCCTGGCCCTTTAAGAGTCGGGCCGAGACGCGCGCGTGCCCCTAGGGGCGGAGCTAGCCGCGGCGAGACGCCGGCTGCTCCGGCGGTGCAGGAGCCGCGTGGTGGGAGCAGGGGCAGGCCCGAGCGCCGCGTGGGGATGCTGAGAGCGCCGCGGCGAGAGCCCCCGGAGGCCCGAGGAGGGCCGGGAAGCCCCGGAAGCCCGCGGAGGTAGGCAAAGCGGCCGGGGCCGACCCGGAGCCGCAACAGTACCCCCTCCCTTACGCCCCCTCCCCAGGGGTCGCGGCCTGTCCGGATGCTGGAGGTGGAAGCGTCGAAGAAGATCCTTATCCAGGATGTGGGAAGAAGGCTCCCACGAATTCTCCTCCGGACCATATCCCTCCCAGGACAGCAGGTACTCCCAGCGGTGGCGACGGCACCGGACATCCAAGACCTCCTTCACCGTGTAGTTGACATCCGGATCCGAGGAAACATTGGAGGGTACTGGCGGAGCCGCCCGAAATCGAGAGAGCACCAGTGGCTTGAGGAGGGACACGTGGAAGACGTCATGGATTTTAAGCGAGGAGGGCAGCCGCAATCTATAGGAAACCGCCCCAACGCGTTCGGCCACTGGGAAAGGTCCAATGTAATGAGGTGCTAATCTCATGGAGGGAGTCCGCAACTGAATGTGCTTCGTACTTAGCCATACCCTCGTCCCGGGTAAGAATACCGGGGCGGGCCGTCGAGACCGGTCTGCATACGCCTTGAAGCGAGCTGCAGTTCTGCGAAGCTTCTCCTGCGTGGAAATCCAAAGGTGATGAAGCTGGTTAGCTGTTAGTTGTGCTGCGGCGGAAGTGACTTGTACCGGTAACGGCAGTGCGGGTCTTGGGATCCTCCCATAAACTAGCTGAAAGGGGGACTGACTCGTAGTGGAGTGCTTATGGCGGTTGTAAGAAAATTCCGCCCAGGGAAGGAGAGAGACCCAGTTGTCTTGGAGCTCATCTACAAAAGCTCGGAGGAAGGTTTTCAGAGACCGGTTGGTCTGCTCCACTTGGCCGTTACCCTGGGGATGAAAAGCCGTGGTAAAATCCAACTGTATCCCAAATTTCTTGCATAATGCCCGCCAGTACTTGGCCGTAAATTGAGGACCGCGATCCGACGCGATATGCGAGGGCAGTCCATGTAACCGGAAAATATGCTGGACGAATAGGTCAGCCAGCTCAGGAGCCGTGGGCAGCTTGGGCAGAGGGATGAAATGTGCCATCTTAGAAAAGCGGTCCACAGTGACCCAAATTACAGTCTTCCCCTCAGAGCGAGGCAAGTCCACCACAAAGTCTGTGGAAAGGTGGGAACACGGTTCTGCGGGAATAGGGAGCGGCTGGAGTAGGCCCCACGGGCATCCCGGTGGGGGTTTTTGCTGGGCGCATGTGGGACAGGACTGAACATAGTGCCGGACATCCTCCCTCACTCGTGGCCACCAGTAAAACTCAGTGAGTAATTCAAGGGTTTGAGAAATCCCAGGATGGCCTGCCATCAAGGAGTCGTGTGCCCATGCCAGAACCTTCCTCCGTGAACGAACCGGGACCACCGTCCTCCCTTCGGGCCCTAAGTTTGTGGCTGCCAGTAGGACTTTAGCTGGATCCTATATTTACTGAAGGGTCTCCGTTGTATCGTCAACCTCGGTGGTGCGGGATAGAGCGTCTGCCCGTACATTCTTGGCTGCGGGTCGGTAGCGAAGCGAGAAGTCGAACCGGCTAAAAAAGAGGGACCAGCGGGCCTGTCGGGGATTGAGCCTCTGAGCATGAGACAAGTACTGCAGGTTCTTATGGTCGGTATATACTATGATCGGTTGTTGGGCTCCCTCCAACCACTGACGCCACTCCTCGAATGCTAACTTTATGGCCAACAGCTCCTTGTCGCCAATCCCGTAATTCTTCTCTGCCGGTGAAAACTTGTGGGAGAAGTATGAGCAAGGCCAGGTCTTGCCAGTGGGAGAGGTTTGGAGTAGCACTGCCCCTACCGCGACAGCGGAAGCATCTACCTCTACTATAAACTGGCGTTGAGGGTTAGGGTGCCGAAGACAAGTGTCTTGAAGGAAAGCCTCCTTGAGATCCTGGAAGGCCTGCGTCGCAGCAGGGGGCCAGTTTCGTGCATCCGCACCCTTCCGCGTGAGGGCCGTCAGAGGGGCTACCAAGCTGGAGTAATACGGGATGAACTGGCGGTAGAAATTAGCGAATCCTAAGAACCGCTGAAGCGCTTTCATTCCTGATGGTTGTGGCCAGCCCTTGATGGTGCTCACCTTGTCCGGATCCATTCGGAAGCCCGTAGAGGAGACAATATATCCTAGGAAGGGTAGTGACTCTTGTTCGAACTGGCATTTTTCTAGTTTAGCGTACAAGTGGTTCTCCCGTAGCTTCAGCAGGACTTGCCGCACGTGTTGTCGATGTGTCTTGAGATCCTGGGAATATATTAATACGTCATCCAGGTACACGATCACTGAAGTGTATAAGAAGTCGCGGAGGACCTCGTTCATAAGGTTTTGGAATACCGCTGGGGCGTTACAGAGACCAAACGGCATAACAAGGTACTCGTAATGACCGTCCCTGGTGTTAAAAGCGGTCTTCCACTCATCCCCAGGGCGTATACGAACGAGATTGTAAGCACCTCGGAGGTCTAATTTGGTGAAGACTCGGGCCCCTTGGAGGCGATCCAGGAGCTCTGGAATCAGAGGCAACGGGTAACGGTCCCGGCGAGTGATTTGATTCAAGCCCCGATAATCAATACAGGGGCGGAGGGACCCATCTTTCTTTCCTACGAAGAAGAACCCGGCCCCGGCCGGGGATTTGGACGGTCTGATGAAACCCCGGTCCAGGTTCTCCTTAATATAGGCTGACATAGCTTGGGTCTCAGGCAGAGACAGAGGGTAGACTCTCCCACGGGGCGGGGTGGGTACCTGGTAGCAAATTGATTGCGCAATCAAAGGGTCGGTGCTCCGGGAGTAACTCTGCCTTTTCTTTCGAGAAGACATCCTGAAAGGCATGGTATTGTGGAGGTACCGTTAACGGAGTTGTGCAGAGTGCGATAGGTCGCAGTGGGCGTGCAGGAAGGCAATGACGGTGGCACGCAGGACTCCAGGAAGTAATCTGAAGGGTTCCCCAATCAATCACTGGGGAGTGTTTCCGAAGCCAGGGTAGGCCCAGGATGACCGGGTGGATGGATTTTTCAAGAATAAGAAACGAGATTTCCTCCTGGTGGAGGGCTCCAACCTGGAGCTTCAGAGGACTGGTGCGAGTGGATATTAAACCAGGAAGTGGACTCCCTTGAATGGAAGAGACCCGCACAGGCGGATCTTGCGGGCGGACCTCGAGCTGTAGCTGTTCTACTAGCTCCTGGAGGACGAAGTTCCCCCCGGACCCAGAGTCGAGTAAGGCGAGGGTATCAAAGCCTCCCTCCGGAAGACAAAGTCGTACCGGAACGGTACATGGGGAGCTGGGTGAAATGTTGCCTAGAGTCAACTCCCCGCTGAGCTCTAGGTTCGGACGTTTCCCGGACGCTCGGTACAATGGGCCAAAAAGTGCCCCTGACCCCCACAGTAAAGACACAGTCCCTGGGTACGTCGGCGTCTACGTTCCTCGGAGGATAGAGGACCACGGCCCAACTGCATGGGTTCCTCTGTAGCTGGAGCTGTGGCTGCAGGCGGTGAGGACCGGACTTGAGGCGGGGTGGATCGCCGAGCGGAGGACCCCTGGGCGGGCCTTCGCTCTCGGAAGCGGCGCTGGATACGCTGGTCCACGCGTCCAGCCAGTTCTATGAGTTCCTGTAAGTCGTCGGGAAGGTCCCGTGCCGCAAGTTCATCCTGGAGCCGGGGAGACAGACCCTTCAGGAAGATCCCATGCAAACTGTCCTCGCCCCAGGCCAGCTCAGTGGCCAGGGTCTGGAACTCCATCACAAATTCCTCTAGGGGACGATTACCCTGCTTCAGCTGGAGGAGCTCCGAGGCAGCTGTGGAGGCCCGGGATGGTTCGTCAAAGATCCTCCGGAATGCTTTGACAAATTGTACTAGGTTATTTAAGCGGGAATCTTGGCGCTCCCACAGGGAGGAAGCCCAAGTCAAAGGTTTCCCGTCCAGAAGCGAAATAATGTAAGTCGTTTTTGCCCGGTCTGAGGTGAATTGCGCAGGCAGGAGGTCAAACCAGATGTAACAGTGGTTGAGGAACCCCCGACATGTCTTCGGATTCCCCGAGTACCTCGGGGGCGCTGGCATCTGTACTGGAACAGGAGAAGACGGGTTGACCATAGATGTGGATGCTGCGGAGTGAGCTGCGGAGGTCCCATCTACGCGATCCGCCAGGCGTTGGACGGCCGACATCAGCGTATCCAGGCAGGACTGCTGTTGCTGTAGCTTCTGGGCAATGCCGGGAATGGCCTTTAGACCGGCAAGGTCCGCCGGGTCCATGGCCTTGCAATCTGTAGGATTCGTGGACCCTTGGGCCGATCGGAGCCGTAGGAAGAGCTGCTGTAGGTGGTAGAAGCAGTGACCCCGACCGGGAGGCGGCAAGGACAGACTGGTGGCAGGTCGAAGGCGGGACTCTGGAAGCCCTATGCGACCAAGGGCTCTGGCAAGGAAGGAGGTGATGGTGGCGCTGGCACGGTGTTGAGAAAACCTTCGCCCTGGAAGCCGATCCTCCCCCGAGAGGAGCTCGTAGGAGTTCGGCCGCTGGGACTTAGGAGATTCACCCTGGAAGCCGGAGTCCCCCCAGAAGGAGCCCGTAGGGACCCGGCCGCTGGGACTTAGGAGGGCCCGCGGGGGCCTGGTCAGCTGTAGTCCAAGGTCGAGTGCCGAAGGGTCGTTGCTCGCCGGTCCAGAGTCAGGAACCAATGGATCACCGTCAGCCAGTCCGAGATCAGGAGCCAGAGAGTCAACGTAAGCCAGTCTGAGGTCAGAAGCCAGAGGGTCAACGTAAGCCGGTCCGAGGTCAGAAGCCAGAGGAAACCAAATGCCAGTCCGGGGTCAGGAGCCAAGAAGAAACGTCAGCCAATCCGAGTCAGGAGCCAAGGGAAAACAACAAGCAGAACGCAGCAACTGGAGACAGGAACAACCCTGGGAACCTCGTTGCAAGGCCCTGAGGAGAGGGACTGCAGGGCTTAAGTAGCCCTGCAGCGTCTGACGTCACTGGGAGGAAGGAGGCAGGTTTCCCGCGCCTGGCCCTTTAAGAGTCGGGCCGAGACGCGTGCGTGCCCCTAGGGGGCGGAGCTAGCCACGGCGAGACGCCGGCTGCTCCGGCGGTGCAGGAGCCGCGTGGTGGGAGCAGGGGCAGGCCCGAGCGCCGCGTGGGGACGCTGAGAGCGTCGCGGCGAGAGCCCCTGGAGGCCCGAGGAGGGCCGGGAAGCCCCGGAAGCCCGCGGAGGTAGGCGAAGCGGCCGGGGCCGACCCGGAGCCGCAACACCTACTGAGCCATGGTCCAGCATCTCAATGGACCTCATCACAGATATGCCTCCGTCCCAGAACAGTACCATAATCTGGGTCATCATCGATCGTTTTTCCAAAATGATTCACTTTATTTCCTTGTCAGGCCTCCCATCGGCCCCAGAACTAGCCAAATTGTTCCTAAAGCACATTTTCCATCTCCATTGACTCCCAAAGGAAATTATATCCGACCGAGGACCACAGTTTGCTGCAAGGTATTGGTGCTCCCTATGCAAAAAGTTTAACATTGCCTTGAATTTCATGTCGGCCTATCACCCACAGGACAATGGTCAAGCTGAAAGGACCAACCGGACCTTGAAAACATTCCTTTCCTAGCGTGTAGCAGATGGACTCAGGACCAATGGGTATAATGTACTCCTGATAACAGTTGGAAATGGATCAGATTTCAATCTGATGTCAGCCCCTAGTACATATACCCCTGCAGGAAGTGCACCTCTTCAGTATTTTCCGTCTCCATAGCAATTAGGGACTATCTGGACACTCTCACGGCGTTAGAACAAAATTCAATGGAGAAAACCTAAATTCGGAAGAAAACTTACCTCTGAAGATGAGCCCCGCTCTCCTGCGGTGATACCTTCGGGCCCCTCCCTCAGTTGAGAATTCCCGATGTGATTTCCGTGGTCCCTCGGAGGTGAGCCTCGGTCCAGCGGCCGAATCGTAGCGAGGACCTAGCCCCCGATCTCGGGCGTGGCTGAGAGGCAGCGGGTTCACCCTTGAGCGTAGCGGTGAAGGTATTTTCCCTCTCCCCCCGCAGCCGGAGACCGCCCGGGACGAAACCGGGAAGCGCCGAAGACAAGGTAAGATAGAAATCTTCAGCATAGACTCCGATCTCCAAGGTTTGAGGAGTCGCACAGGTTGCCGGCTAGGACCTGTGCCACTGGGTCGATCCACCCTAGTAGGGCCAGGCCCTGGTTAGTTTCAAGGGTCCTCCCACGTGGAGACCCTCCGAGGTGGTCGCCATATTGCCCGTGTGGTCGCTGTTGCCATATTGGCCCTATTCGTTGCTCTGTCCGCCGTCTTGATCCGGGCGCACAAGGCCAACTAATCACACAAAATACATGTACGCATAAAGTTACACGCACAAGGCACATGTGTGCATAAAGTACACGCACAAGGGCCGCGTGCATAAGTTATACACCTATAGGGACACGTACAACTCTGAGGAGGAAACAGAGCCCCTAGAGGAAGGGGAACTCCCCCCGGGGACACAACCTCACCGAACCATGAGACGCTTCTTCACCAAGGACGAACTCCCAGACCTGGTCACCCACTGTCTGAAGGAGCTCGCTATCCCAGATGCAGGCGCTTCAGGGGAGCCCAAGGCGAATCCCCTGCTAGAGGGACTCCGCCAAACCTCTCGCTATTTCCCTCTCTTACAAGCTGCCCAGCAGCTAATTGACCTGGAATGGAGTGCTCCAGAGTCCACATTCAAAGGGGGACAAGCTATGACAGCCATGTACCCCCTGGACCCGGCAGCCAAAGACCTTCTGACATGCCCAAAAGTGGATGCCATGGTCTGCGCGATGTTGAAGCACACTACTATCCCAGTGGAGGGAGGAGCAGCACTCAAAGATGCTCAGGACCGGCGTCTGGAATCCATCCTTAAACAGTCCTTTGACGTCGCCGCTATGTCCCTACAAATAGCGGCCTGCTGCACCGTAGTGACACGTGCCTGCCTATCTCAGACCAGAAACAACACTCTTGGGGAGGCCATGGAACCAGCAGTATCATTCCTTGCAGACGCTGCTTCAGATCTGATGCGCACAGCGGCCAGAGGAGTATCACCAGCTGTGGCTGCCAGGAGACAGCTCTGGCTCCGAAACTGGTCGGCCGACACATCTTCCAAAATGCATCTTACAAGGATGCCTTTCAAAGGATCCCTTCTGTTCGGCAGCGAACTAGAGAAACTGGCTAACAAATGGGGCAAATCCCCGTTACCGCAACTACCGGAGGACAGGAATAAGAAAAAACAGCAACCCTTCCCCCGATCTTCCAGGGGCAGACGTTCACAGCGCTTCAATCCATACAGAAGCAACTACCAAGCATCCCGCCCTATGGCAAGGAACCAGTCCTTTCGGAACAAGCACAACAAGAGGGGAACCAGCTTGGGTCCAGGCCCCAGCCGTACCCCACAATGAGATTCAGCCGACCCATCCAAGGGAGGAAGCCATAGGGGGAAGACTAGCCCTATTCTACCACAGATGGGTCAAGATAACTTCGGACAAGTGGATCCTAACCATCATTCGAGAGGGATACTACTTGGATTTCCTACGAACCCCCCCCCCCCCCAGACACGATCGTAGAATCCCCCTGCCACGACCCCTCCAAGAGGATGGCAGTGGAAACTACACTGACCAGACTACTGGCCCTTGAGGCCAAAACCCCAGTTCCCCCACAAGAAATAAATACTGGGCATTATTCCATTTATTTTATCGTTAACCGCCACCTGAGGATTCCCCGCTTTCGCATGGAAACCCTACACTCCGTAATAAGGGCGATACAACCGGGAGAGTTCCTCACATCCCTGGATCTTTCTGAGGCCTACCTTCACATCCCGATTCATCAGGAACATCAGCGCTTCCTATGCTTCAAAATCCTGGACCGTCACTACCAGTCCTGGGCACTACCCTTCGGGTTAGCCACAGCAACCCGGACATTCACCAAGTTCATAGTGGTGGTGACGGCGGCAACACTGAGGAAGGAAGGAATCTTTATACACCCTTACCTAGACGATTGGCTGATCAGGGCGAAATCGCCAGAGGAAAGTCACCAAGCAACCAACAGAGTCAAATCTCTACTGGAGAGCCTCAGATAGGTGGTCAACCCAAACAAGAGTTGTTTGCAACCCTCACAGTCGCTAGAATACCTAGGAGTCCAATTCGACACCAAAGAGGACAAGGTCAGCCTGACCCCCACAAGGAGATCAAAACTGAGGAACCGGTTACAAATCCTGCTGAGCGAACCTCGCCCCACAGCTTGGGATTACCTTCAAGTTCTCGGTCTGATGGCATCCACATTGGAAGTAGTGCCATAGGCGCGAGCTCACATAGAAACATAGAAATGATGGCAGAAGAAGACCAAACGGCCCATCCAGTCTGCCCAGCAAGCTTCGCACTTTTTTTCATCTCATACTTATCTGTTTCTCTTGGCTCTTAGTAACCTTTTGGTTCTATTTCCCTTCCACCCCCACCATTAATGTAGAGAACAGTGTTGGAACTGCATCTAAGTGAAATATCTAGCTCAGCGGTTCTCAACCTGTGGGTTGCGACCCCGGCGGGGGTCGAACGCCCAAAACACAGGGGTCGCCTAAAGCAGGGGTCCCCAACCACCGGTCCGCGGACCGGGACCGGGCCGTGGGAGTTTTTTGCCGGTCTGCGGCGCCGCCAAGCACCGGCAGGTGTGTCGCGCGCTCCCGGTCTCTCCCGCTGCCGTTGCTGCCGGGCTGTCAGCACGTTCAAGCCCAGCGGGAACGGCAGCGGCGCTAGAAGAAGCTGTGCACCCGTGGCTGGGCCTTTTCTTCTTCCTGCGCCTGCCCCCCCCTCCCGTGACCCGGAACAGGAAGTGAATCGCGGTGCGCGGGAAGGAGAGAGAGCCGCGTCGCGCGAAAAAGTAGCAGCAGCGGCTGCAGCATCGGTCCTCGAGCAATAGAAGTAGCCGGTAATGGAGAAAGGAGACAGCAGCATGAGCCTCCCGCGGCCGATGGGATTCTTCTTTCTTGGCCAGCGGAGGCTGCTGCAGCTCCCATTTGTGCTCGGGGGAGAAGAGGAAGTGAGTGAGAGAAAGAGAGAGAAGCAGCCAGCCAGTCTGTGTGTGATTGACTGGTCAGAGAGCTGATGTGTGTGTGTATGTGAGAGACAATGAAAGTGATTGCTCAGGGAGATGACTGATGTGTATGTGAGAGTGTGAGACATTAGTCAGGGAGGTGACTGATGTGTGTGTGTGAGAGAGAGAAAAAGCATGGAAGTGAGAAGTCTGGGTATGTGAGAAAGCATGGGCGTAAGAAGCCTGGTGTTGTGGGGGTGAAAGAAAGCATGGGAGTGAGAAATCTGGGTGAGTGTGCATGCATGAGAGAGAGAGACTGCTTGGTAAGGTGATGGTGCGTGTGAGAGAAAAAGACTGGTGTGTGTGTGTGTGAATATGAGAGAATGTGATTCAGGGAATGAGAAGCCTGTGCACGTGGAGAGTGAGCATGGAAATGAGAGAGACTGGTGTGTGTGTAACAGAGAGAAAGTGATTATGGGAATGAGAAGCCTGTGCATGTGGAGAGAACAAGCATGGGAGTGAGAGACTGGTGAGTGAGTGAGTGAGTGTGTGTGTGTGTGTGTGAGAGAGAGAGAGACAGAGAAAGTGATTATGAGAGTGAGAAGCCCATATATGTAAGTAGAACACGGGAGTGGGAAGCCTGTGTGTGTGTGTGTGTGTGTGTATGGCATGAGAGAAACTGTTCAGGAAGGTGACTGGTGTGTGTGTGCCAAAAACTGTTTGGGAGATGATTGGTGTGTGAGAGACAGAAACTGGTCAAGGGGGCATGACTGGTATGGTGTGTGTGTGTGTGTGAGAGACATGGGCACTAAGGAAGAGGACCATAAGTATAGAGCTTAGCTTCTACTGCTGCTTCTGGTGAGTGCCACGGCCTGCAGGGAAGGGGAGTAGGAGAGCTGCTGGAGGGGATAAGTAAAGGTGGCTTTTTAAGTTTATTTTTCTTGACTGCCATTTTAATTGTGTGATGTCTGCTTTTTTGAAATATTTTATTGGTGTTTGGAGAATGTTTAATAGTTTTTATGAGTTTTTAATTGTTGGATGTTCATAGCTGTTTTGAAACATTTATTCTGCTTATTAGTATAGTTTTACAATTATTTCTGTGTGGGGATCTATAGCTGCTTGCTAGTTCTGTTTTCCTAATAAGAGGTGTATTGGTTTTTAGGACCTGATTTAATATTTGTAGTGTTGCCTTTTCATAGATAGGGTTGCTCCTGTTTGAGTGTATTCCATAATACAGGTGTAACTGTGTGCGGATTAGTTTATGTGCATTACTACAGATCCTGGGAGTATGTTAGGTCGGTTCTGTGTCTGTTACCGAGATGAGATATTTTGCTAGCATGTAAGCGTTTGTATCGGTCTTATTTGTTGTGTTTTCTCAGAGGACATGCATTGGTGGTAAACTGCTGTCTTTTCATAAGTAGGGCTATTGAGCCTGGAAATAGAAGGAGTTTGAGTTGCTGTTACTGAGATGTCACTAGAACCAGAATATCTTTTTTGTAGGGTGAGTTGTATGGGGAATGTCATAATTCTGCTTTACATCCATTATTGTGGGTCAGGGGGGTTCCTGTGGATACAAACTGTACTTTTACATCTAGCCCCGTGACGATCATGGGTCAGTGTGCCATGCATGTGAGAACCTATGGTGAGTTGAGTTACATTCACATTATAAATGTCATAATTAAATGATAAGTGTGCACTAAAATCCAACCCCATCCATAACCCCGCCCCCATATGACCAAAGCCCCACCCTCACCCCACCCTCACGGGGTGAGGGCGGGGCGAGGGGTCACCGCAACATGAGGAACTGTATTGCGGGGTCATGGCATTAGAAAGGTTGAGAACCACTGATCTAGCTTAATTAGTTAGGAGTAGTAACCGCCGCAATAAGCAAGCTACACCCATGCTTATTTGTTTACCCAGACTATGTAATTCAGTCCTTGTTAGTTGTTCTCTGTATATAGATCCACTTTTTTTCATTCCCCCTGCCGTTGAAGCAAAGAGCTGTGCTGGATATGCGTGAAGTATCAGTCTTCCTCTCCTGCCATTGAAGCAGAGAACTATGCTGGATATGCATTGAAAGTGAAGTATCAGACTTATTTGGTTTGGGGTAGTAACTGCCGTAACAAGCAAGCTACTCCCCGCTTTTTTGTGAATGCAAATCCTTTTTTCCACATTTCCTCTTGCCATTGAAGCTTAGAGCAATGTTGGAGTCGCATTAACCGTGTGTATGTTTATTGAATAAGATTATTATCTCCAGGTAGTAGCCATCATTCCCGCGAGCCACCCACTCTTCATTCACGTCCTCTAGACTTTATGGATCCACAGTGTTTATCCCATGACCCTTTGAAGTCCTTCACAGTTCTGGTCTTCATCACTTCCTCCGGAAGGGCAGGAAGTGGTGAAGACCCCTACAGAGCTCACTTTTGACACGATGGAATTCACAGTGCCGGAACTACGCCGTCCGTCTATCACTCCCGGGCAGAATCAGAACCCAGTTACGGTGGTGGCTGCAGGGCAGCCACCTGAACCAGGGGACGAGGCTATCTTCACCAACCTGGACCCTGCTCACCACAGATGCCAGCCTACGTGGATGGGGAGCACACTGCAAAGAGTTAACTGCCCAAGGGCAGTGGAATGCAATAATGGTAGGTCTAAGCAGTTTTACAAATTAGACAAACACAGTAAAACTCGGGGTAATGTAAAATGAATAAAAATCCATGTACAAGACTAAAAAAAAAAAAAAAAAGGGTTGAAAGGAAAACAAGTGGAGGAAAAGGCGAAGGAAAGGAAAAAATACAATTAGATGCACAAATTATTTATAGGCAGTCATGAGAGAAAAAAAGGGGTTTCTTCCTCATCCTGCCATATTACTGTTTCCTGGAAAGAGAAAGAGAGGTGAGAGATTGCCACCAAGCAATTTACAATGCTTTTTTCCATGGCCAGGGTCTCCAAACAGGATTATTTTGTGCATACCTGACAGGAATGAAGCCACAGTATGTTGGGTACAATCTCAGTGTCTCAAATGTACTGCTAGTGCTCTTCTTAATATTCGCATTGTGCCAGAGAAGCCTTCTTCTTGAGCTTATAGGTTGTAATATGTCCAGGCAACATATCCCAGTGTGCTAGGACGTTTTTTAAACTTTGTATTTGTTAAATTTTCAACAATAATAACAATCACATTATGTGCAAATAACTAGGATAAATGACATAGGTAAACTCCATAACACAAATCAACACACAGAAATATTATGAAGTTCCCAAAAAGAGGATCCTTGAAAAAGTGAGAAGCTGACCTATTTATTCATCCAAGGAAACAAAAATAAAGAAAAATGTCAGAGGACAGGAAGGTTAATTATATGGTGAGACAAAGCTATACACAACAGAGTTACTTGCTACTTACCAAAAATCATCTTATAGAGAAATCTTGCTTCCTAGAAAACTCTTAACGTTGCTTAGGGTCAATTAGTACATAGTGCACATTATTACATTTCAACAAACTTGTGCAAGAAAATGGAAGAAAAAAGTCACTGCCTGAGAGCAAAACCTCCTGGGGAGCTGTAAATATTAATTATATCTACTCTGTGATCTCTACAGAGATCACGAGAAAGCCATATTTTTTCACCCATAAATAAATATGCTTAACCTTAAAGAAAATCTTTAACACAAAATTTGTATCTGCTAAAAAAAAAAAAAAAAAAGACTAATAATGTAGCACATCTAGTGTCTTCTTCTTGGAAATTCTCAAGAAAGGCAGTAAGTTCCAAGTTGTCCATAGTTGCCAGATCTTTCTCATCTATATCTTCTAACCTATGCTTTCTATATGCTTCTTAGATGGAGATAAAAAAAAACTTTACTTGAGGGAGACGACATAGAGTCTACAGGAGTCTTAAGGATATCCTTCATATATCTTTTTAAATGTTATATTGGACTAATCATAGGAACCTAAGGGAAGTTGAAAATTATCAGGTTCAAACTGCACATCCTGCTTTCGATCAGCCAACATTGAAATCTCTGGCTATCTTTTGAAAGACCACCACTTGTCATCTGCACTGTTTTCAATTGTTCTTTACAAGACTCCAGTTTCTCACCATATGAGGTGGCAAAATTGTCCAGCCTGGAAATTCAGTCTATAGTCCCTCAAAGAAGATTCCATGCTTTCTATTCTCTTGCCCATAGTAAATTCCAGATGAGTAATGCTACTATTTAATTTACCATGCTACTATTTAATTTATCTATTATCCTAATACCTCAGATAATAATCTTTCCTGTTTAATCTGAATTCATTACAACTTTTGTGTTTAAGTTATTGCCCTTCTCGGGCCTTTTATTCTACTTACTTCCAAGCTGTAAAGCCTCCAAGTTTATAGTCCTTGTTTAATGTAACTTTACTGCTCTCCTTCTGATTATAACGTACTGTTCCATCTTTGTTACAAGTTCTCTATCCCCCGTTCGATGTAAACCGATCTGATATGGTATTTAACCATGAAGTTCGGTATAGAAAAATGCTAAATAAATAAATAATGGCTTCAGGCCTTCCCACTGTGCTGTTTCCAAACCAGGAAGGGACTTGCGGAGAGCTGGGCATATCTGATTCTACTATGGCCGGTATTATACCTCCTATCCCCCCCACTAGTGGCAAACAGCTTACCCAGATTTCCCTCTGATCCTCCAGCCTCACATCAAGTATTGGGGGCAGCTATTTGCACTTGCTCCAATAGCTCCACCATGACTGAGAATACAATCTTGAGCAGAAAGGCTATTGTAAGGGAAGTCTCTCCTTGCGATATTCCTTCTCCAGTGCTGATGCAAAATTCAGGAAGAGGAGGAATCTCATGTAAATTGCGGCTGAGCAAAAATTGCCTTTCATCAGCAGGGGAGAGGCTGAGGAAAGGATCACTCCCTTTCTCCAGCATCAATAGACATTTTCCCCAACAAAAATGCAGAAGCATTCAGGACCACAAACCTCCAGGTAGAAGACTACACTGTCAGGCCCAAAGAAGGAAGAGGTGCTTATGTTCTACCTTTCTTTCCCTTCTCCAAGATCAAGCAAGAAATCAGTCAAAGGGAAAAATAAAATACAATAAGGTAGGAGCCTGAGTTTCAGCATTTTAGCCCTTAGACACCATCCTGGATTCCACCTGGTTTACTCTTGAAGTTCTTTTTAATGAAGCTGGACTAATGGGAATATTTCTGTACCTTTCTGACACATTTTCTTGGTGCTTAATGATCTTCTGTCTCTCCTTATCTGGCACCGAATAATCACTTGGTACTGATACTTTTATTATGATGCACTCCCTGTGACAGGAGTCTCTCCTTGCCCCTCCCACATTCCACTGTGAAGGAAAGATTGGGTGGAGAGATTTCTCTGGGCTTGCATACATTGCTGTGACGAAGCCTGGGGGGAATCTCTCAGAATTAAATTTTACAAAATGCATATTATAATTATGCAAGTTTAGGGGTGATTGCAAACTGCAAATCATGGATTACGATCTATGGATCACAAAATGTGTATCTTCAGTAAAAGATACTGACCAATTAATGCACAAATATTTACATGCTACTAAATATCTAAAACAAGCACTCGGGCACCCATAAATGTATGCATGGGTGCGCGAGTGGACATATGCTGGAAATTTAAACCATTACTCAAGCAAACATGCTTTGCGTATCTTCCATAGGACTCTGTCAGCTTTAATGTAGACGGTTTAGTGGATTTTAAAACATCTGCTTAAGTTAATTAATTCCCAGTTTTACCAAGTAGTCCACTGGTTTGCCCAGCCTACCTCAAGGTCATTTACACCCCTTTGATTCTTTAGCTTACACTCCCCCTAGTTGACCTGGACTCTCACCCTGTAGTTAGGCCTAAAAAGTGCTTTCTGTAAACTTACACCTTATCAGGAGCAGCAGTAGATATGCAAAAGATAAGGCCATCGCGGAAAGATTAAATGATTTCTTTGCTTCGGTGTTTACTGAAGAGGATGTTGGGGAGGTACCCGTAATGGAGAAGGTTTTCATGGGTAAAGATTCAGATGGACTGAATCAAATCACGGTGAACCTAGAAGATATGGTAGGCCTGATTGACAAACTGAAGAGTAGTAAATCACCTGGACCGGATGGTATACACCCCAGAGTTCTGAAGGAACTAAAAAATGAAATTTCAGACCTATTAGTAAAAATTTGTAACTTATCATTAAAATCATCCATTGTACCTGAAGACTGGAGGATAGCAAATGTAACCCCAATATTTAAAAAGGGCTCCAGGGGCGATCCGGGAAACTACAGACCGGTTAGCCTGACTTCAGTGCCAGGAAAAATAGTGGAAAGTGTTCTAAACATCAAAATCACAGAACATATAGAAAGACATGGTTTAATGGAACAAAGTCAGCATGGCTTTACCCAGGGCAAGTCTTGCCTCACAAATCTGCTTCACTTTTTTGAAGGAGTTAATAAACATGTGGATAAAGGTGAACCAGTAGATATAGTATACTTGGATTTTCAGAAGGCGTTTGACAAAGTTCCTCATGAGAGGCTTCTAGGAAAAGTAAAAAGTCATGGGATAGGTGGCGATGTCCTTTCGTGGATAGCAAACTGGCTAAAAGACAGGAAACAGAGAGTAGGATTAAATGGGCAATTTTCTCAGTGGAAGGGAGTGGACAGTGGAGTGCCTCAGGGATCTGTATTGGGACCCTTACTGTTCAATATATTTATAAATGATCTGGAAAGAAATACGACGAGTGAGATAATCAAATTTGCAGATGACACAAAATTTTTCAGAGTAGTTAAATCACAAGCAGATTGTGATAAATTGCAGGAAGACCTTGTGAGACTGGAAAATTGGGCATCCAAATGGCAGATGAAATTTAATGTGGATAAGTGCAAGGCGATGCATATAGGGAAAAATAACCCATGCTATAATTACACGATGTTGGGTTCCATATTAGGTGCTACAACCCAAGAAAGAGATCTAGGTGTCATAGTGGATAACACATTGAAATCGTCGGTTCAGTGTGCTGCGGCAGTCAAAAAAGCAAACAGAATGTTGGGAATTATTAGAAAAGGAATGATGAATAAAATGGAAAATGTCATAATGCCTCTGTATCGCTCCATGGTGAGACCGCACCTTGAATACTGTGTACAATTCTGGTCGCCGCATCTCAAAAAAGATATAATTGCGATGGAGAAGGTACAGAGAAGGGCTACCAAAATGATAAGGGGAATGGAACAACTCCCCTATGAGGAAAGACTAAAGAGGTTAGGACTTTTCAGCTTGGAGAAGAGACGACTGAGGGGGGATATGATAGAGGTGTTTAAAATCATGAGAGGTCTAGAACGGGTAGATGTGAATCGGTTATTTACTCTTTCGGATAGTAGAAAGACTAGGGGCCACTCCATGAAGTTAGCATGGGGCACATTTAAAACTAATCGGAGAAAGTTCTTTTTTACTCAACGCACAATTAAACTCTGGAATTTGTTGCCAGAGAATGTGCTTCGTGCAGTTTGTATAGCTGTGTTTAAAAAAGGATTGGATAAGTTCTTGGAGGAGAAGTCCATTACCTGCTATTAAGTTCACTTAGAGAATAGCCACTGCCATTAGCAATGGTTACATGGAATAGACTTAGTTTTTGGGTACTTGCCAGGTTCTTATGGCCTGGATTGGCCACTGTTGGAAACAGAATGCTGGGCTTGATGGACCCTTGGTCTGACCCAGTATGGCATTTTCTTATGTTCTTATGTTCTTATCCAAACCTTTTTTAAACGCAGCTACTCTAACTGCACTAACCACATTCTCTGGCAACAAATTCCAGAGTTTAATTGTGCGTTGAGTAAAAAAGAACTTTCTCCGATTAGTTTTAAATGTGCCCCATGCTAACTTCATGGAGTGGCCCCTAGTCTTTCTACTATCCGAAAGAGTAAATAACCGATTCACATCTACCCGTTCTAGACACTACACTAACATCACATAATGGGCTGAATTTGTTGAAACCGTTTAACCATTATTAAGATAAATTTGCAGAAATTCATTGCTTATCCCTGGGATAAGCAGCATGGAATCTATCAACCTTTTGGGGTCCTGCCTAGTACTTGTATTCTGAATTGGCTACTGTTCCTCCCAAACCATCAAACCACTGACCATATCTTCATCTGACGGATGCTAAGTAACAAACATGTAAAAAAATAATTTGATCAGGGAGATTATTTGCATATTTTATTTTGTTTACAAAAGCTTTTAATTCTGTCTGGTACTCTGGCCTCAACTTTTCACACCTGCAAGCTGGATTTTTATTTTTTTTTTGCTTGGGGGTACCTATGATATAATTAAATCCATGTATTCATCCATCAGATGTAAGGTAAATATAAACAACATGCAGGCAGACAACTTCAAACAGGAGGAAAGAGTGAGACAAGAAGGTAGCCTGAACACCATCTTCTTTAATATCCATATCACTGATTTCCCCACAATACTGGAGAAATCCCCAGCACCAGGACTGAAACTAGAAAACTCAAAGATCAAATACTTGCTATATGCAGATGATCTGGTCATTTTATCTTGTACTCCACGAGATCTACAAGAGAACCCTCACCTTTTAGACACCTAGTGAGGTTCATGGGCCCTACAAGAAATTAAGATTTTACAGAAAAAACAAAAAAGCAAAAAATATCTCCAACATAAATTCAAAATTTTGCTAAATAAGAGGTTGAGCATATCTTAGAATATATATACCTTGGCTAGAGGATATAAAGACACTACAAGAAAAAGCTCTACAACTGGGTCAAGTATACTTTCCAAGTATCCACAAAAGAAAAATGATTATCAAGAAAGGGAGTATTTGAAGTTCTACCAAATGTATCCATTCCTATCCTAGTCATTAAAAGAAGACAAAGAACATTGACCTACCCATTACCTCTTCAACTTATATTTCAATATGTGTAAATAATATGGGTAGTCAAAATTTTCTTCCTTTTAATTGATGGTCAAAGGCCTATAACATTCCAGGACACTGTCCTTAGAATTGCTTTATCATATAGAAAATGTATTTGTACCACTTAACTCTAGATCAGATATAGTGCCAGAGCTTCTCTCAGAAAAACCTTTTACTTTTCTAAATGTACTGCATTCTGAATTCATTGTAAACACTCCATATTGTTCTGCATAAACCAAACCATATTTTCCCATCTTCAGAATCCCTAACTCTATAACTCTAAATCATAAGAACATAAGATTTGCCATATTGGGTCAGACCAAGGGTCCATCTAGCCCAGTATCCTTTTCCAACAGTGGCCATTCCAGGTCACAAGTACTTGGGATGATTCCAAATAGTAGATAGATTCTATGCTGCTTTTACTCACGGATAAGCGGTGGCTAATATCAAATAATAGAATTTAACTAAACCTCCTCATCAGGATCTGACCCTGCGGTGTCCAAACTCCAACCCAGTGTCCAATTTACTCCTTCCTTAAAACAATCTGTCCCTAACTTTGGTTTTAACCTTTTCCAAAAATTTTTTCTCCCCTGTATCATTATGCATGGTCTCAGTAAATTTGTTCAAGAAATAATAGAATAATAAAATAAATGCAACAGGCCTGTAAGCAAGCAGAACAGAAAATAAAACATCTTTTTTCAATCTCATCCAGAACGATGTGCCTTTAGTTTCTTTCCCTGTGATATAAACTTACTTATAATCCATGATTACTTTGCAAATTAAAGAAGGAAGAATTTGTGAGTCATGTGGAAGCCAAACAGAATACAGAATACAAAAGAAAGAAGAGTCAAGAAAGATATCTAGACTTCAAAAGTCCCATTTATGATATTAATTTAGAAATGTCCTCAGGAAAAGAATTTCATCTCTGCAGTTTCTTCTGAATCTTGCTAGTTTGCAAGAGTCTTTCATTTATTTGATATCTGCTGTTGCGAATGATATGAGCCATGGCACAGTTGGCACAACCTCATGGGAAGGGCCCTAAGGTCTGTGCTGACAGCTGTGAACGGGTCTTTGAGTGGGCCAGACTAAGACAAAGTTCAAGACAGTCCAGCAGTCTGGGCAGGTAGCTAGCAAGGCGTGATCGGAGTCCAAAACTAAGGTCAGAATCAGTGACAAGGCTGAAGGCAAGGCTGGAGCGAAACAAGGCTGGCTAAAGATAATGCTGAAGTGAGGCAAGGCTGGAGACAAGGCTGTGGTACAGAAAGCAAAGGAGGAGAGACGACCTGTTTGTGGAGGCAACGGGAAGGAATTGTGATTGGGTTTAAATACCCAGCCGCCTGTTGTTATCAAAGAGGGTTCCTAAAGCGGAACCTTCAAAAGGTGACATGTGGCGATCCAGGCAGGATTATGATGTTCATGCTACATGAGCATGGGACACACCTCGTTGCTGCCTTGGAGTTCTCTGGGGTCGTGTGTCCCAGCATGGGTGGAGATGGATGGTCTGACCCTCTGCTGGACCTGCATGCTTCTGGAGCCAAAACATGGTGTTGGTTATTGAACAGTCCTCCGACCGTTCCCAGCCCTTTCGGACCTGCCACAAGGAATAACAAGAAGCAGCAGGCCGGACTACAGACGAGGGCAGACAAAGGCTCTGGAACATAGAGAGTCTAGACGTAGATGAGGAACTTGGAGGTACAGATGAAGACTCACTTGAGCGCGCAGACGAAGACTTGTGCAATGACTTTGGATGAAGGTTCAGAAGCAAGGTACTGCAGGCAAAGGTATTCTGAAGCAGGATCAAGTACTGGTTGAGACTGCAACACAGTGCGCCCTACACAGCCATTACCCATGGGCTGGTCGCGGACCACGCTTGATGCGAGACAGACTCTAGACGAGATATGGAGTAGATGAACTGAAACATGGCGAAGATACTGTAGAAGCCTGTACCAAGGCGTGCCCTACACAGCCCATCCTAGGCTGGTCACGGACCATGCTGGAATGGCACAGGTTCAGTCAGAGTCTTTGGCATGGATGGACGCAATGCAAGGAACTCTGAAGACCGGGATGGAAGCAAGCAAGGATTCAAAGACAACTCAGGACTGAAGCAGAAGTCTTCCGGAGGCTTGTACTTGTGCAGGTGAAGATGGCCTTGTACCACGAGCGCCCACACAGCCACTACCCATGGGCTGGTCGCGGACCATAACATGGCATGCCAGGAAAGCAGGCGACGAGGAATCTGGGGTACAGGACATCAGGAACAGGCAAGGAACATCAGGACTAGATCACAGACATCAGGAACAGGCAAAGGACATCAAGACGAGACATTGAGCTCCAACGAAGAACAAAGGCCTGACGGAGCACTGGAAGGCAAGATATCCAGGAGCATGTAATTCCAATGCAAGGCAAAAGCAGAACTGAAAGAGAAGTCCTTTTATAGTGCAGGAAGCAGGCATCTCCCTGGGAAGAGTTTAGATGGGCCACATCCAGCTGGCTCTGTAACTAGAGAGAAGGGCTGTGAGCCGATCCCTTAGGAAGAAGGGGTAAGGTCCAAACCAGAGAGTCCAGGAGGAAGCAGAGCAGGCCTCAGGCAGGCCCAGATGGCAAGGAAGGCCTCCCAGGCCATGGAGCAAAACTGATGCACTGATGCACACTGTTATTATTATTATTAGATTTTGCAATTGACTAGCAGAAGAAGCAATAATGCAATGAATAGGGTTAAAAAATAAACTTTGTATGGTAAATAAAGATAGTGGCATTGTTTCAACAAGCCAAATGCACTAAAATTGTTTTTCTAATTTTGTGTCTGCTGAAAAAAAAGTTCAGTACAAGGGCCCCATGTGAACTTTAATGAGAAAAGAATGGCTGTGCCTTATTCTATTCCATTGTCCTTTGTTCATAGGAGATGCTATAGCACTAATGGTATCAATACACATATTAACATTTTAGTTATGCTGAATTTACCAATATTTACAAGACCATGTTGCAAAAAAAATGAACTACAGACACTGCAGAGAAATAAAAACAGAAAACAATGCCATAATCAAAGAGTAATTAGCATAGTCCATATGTATATTAGTCTACTAATAGTGAAGAGCCAAGTATAGTTCTAAACAAAAAGAAAGGAAATTGCATAGGAAATGAAACCCAGCTTCAGTCGCAGCTCCGAAACCTAAGAATAAAAGGCTGATCACAGTGTCACTCCAAACCTCCCACAGCATCCTGTACCTTTCATGCCCACTTAGAATCAATAATCAAGTTCAACTGAAGTTTAGCATTATAATAGATCTAAGTGCACTGAGATCCATATTCTTTTTTTTTTAACTTTTTTTTTTAAATCATTTTATATATAATACACAAGCACAAACTTGCAACAATAAGAGTAGATCTAAGTGACACATCCTCCCCTAGTAGGCTCAAGAATGGTAGTGATGCCCAATGATTCACCTCCAGAATTCAATACAGCTTGGACAACCCCAATATCATCTATTTAGATGGAAAAAGGTAATAAGCTCTACAGATCGGAGGAAGAGCAGATAGAGAAAGTCCAAGAACATCTTTCATATAAGATTTGAAAAGTTCCGAAGGGGACACCATTGAGACCACAGGAAATTTAAGTGTCTTACAAAGATCTCTAATGACTCCATCCTGCAATGCATCATAGAATTATCTTGAATTAAAGTATTATGAACTAACAAACCTTCCCTACATCAGTTTCCAATGCTGAAATTTTTTCCATATGAGCAGAAGGAAGAGTCTCCTGAGATTGAATTCTAGTCACCAAAGTATTCACGGTGGATTCAAAGAAATTAGGGACTACTGCATGGAGAAGAGCACTGTCTTTATCTTTCTCTTTATTCAGATTTATGAATTGCCTAAAACAAAACACTAGGTGATGTACAAACAAAAAACATACATAAAAAGTTTACAAACAGTCGCAAACTCATAAAATACATATAATGGGACCAGCTCAATTAAGGCTCACAGAGAATAGCGACTCAAATGAGATCCTGATACCTAGTAATATGCTGTTTGAACAACCAAGTTTTCAGCAAAGTTTTTAAAGTTTTTAAACCTGCGGCCAGATGTAAAGCCTCTGGAAGGGCATTCTAGAAGGTCGGGCCAGCCACCAAGAAAGTGCCCCAAGGTGTCATAAGTGAGAAAATCAGTTTAAAAGTAATGACGGCGATTTTGTATTTAATTCGTTCCAATGTGAGAAGCCATTGAAGGTCCAAAAGCATGGGAGTAGTGTGGTCACGTCATACGGGCAGCAGCCTTAAGCAATAATTGCAGAGGTCTCTTATCCAAGCTGAAAAGTCCTAACCTCTTTGGTCTTTCCTCATAGGGGAGCTGTTCCATTCCTCTTATCATTTTGGTAGCCCTTCTCTGTACCTTCTCCATCGCAATTATATCTTTTTTGAGATGCAGCGACCAGAATTGTACACAGTATTCAAGGTGTGGTCTCACCATGGAGAGATACAGAGGCATTATGACATTTTCCGTTTTATTCACCATTCCCTTTCTAATAATTCCCAACATACTGGGTTTTTCCCATAGACACAAAATGGAAGAAAAGCCTTAATGAATCTGGCCCTTAATTTGTTTTCTCCAATATTACTATTTTTAAAACTAAAATTGTAGAAAGTTCATTTTACATTTTAAGGATGCCTTCTACCCAGGGCCGGTGCAAGGGTATTGGGTGCTCTAGGGGACCCTTGCCGCCACCCCCCCCCCCCCCCCCCCGGGCACACCCTCCTCCCCAGTCGTGCCTCCCCTACCTGTTTTGGTGCCGACTATATGCTTCTCAGGGCGCCGAGCCGAAGGAGGCGCCGAAGATCAGCCATGTGGTGCCGCGAGCAGGGCCTATCCCCCTCATGGCAAAGAGAAATAGAGACTGCGTGCCCTTGGAATTCTCTATTTCTCTTTGCCGTGAGTGGGATAGGCCCCGCTCGCGGCACCACGTGGCTGCTCTTTTGCGCCCCCTATGGCTTGGCGCCCTAGGCAACCGCCGAAGTTCGCCTAATGGACTCACCGGCCCTGCTTCTACCATTTGCTAACACAGCATACATTCATTCTTGGTAAGACTGTTTGCACTATATATATTTCTTCTTAACTGCAGCACTTTTACATTTTGTTTCTTTATCCTCAGATATGATTTTGCAAATGTTTATTGAAGATTCCCAACTGTGGCCATAAGATATCCTGTTGCACCTCTAGCTTCATCTTTCCTTAGCCGTATTAAATTTGTCATGGAGTCCCTTTTATTATAAGCCTGATAGAATTAATTCTCAAAAATGTGTAAAATGTGCTTATTATTCTTCAATTTTCAGCTTTAAGAAAGTGTTTAAATAAATCAAATTAAACACACAATAGGAATCTAAATATTTCTTGACATGAATTGTTATGTTTACAACTGCTAGTATACAGTCTCATGACTAACAAAATTCATGATCACTTTCGGAAACAGATGGGAGTCAAGGCACTTTTAACCTTCATTCCATGACTTATCTGCTTAAAGATATGGGAAGATGCCTTCCCTACACTGTGTACAAAAAAGGGTCTCTTGTTTTGCAGAACAAAAAAAAAATAATTAAGGGCTGTAGTAAGAGATTTTTCAAAGCAATCAGTACTGCTTGGTCATAGGTCATCAACAACTGGACTATTGAAATATTGTGAGCATTCAAAAAGAAAGTCCATTAATAGCCATAAGGAATAGTGAACCAACCCTTTACAACATTAGCAAAAAGACCCCCACAGCTGGTGTTGTGCAAACAGCTGTAGGTTATTAGGAAGGAACTTGAAGTGAACCAGGGAGCCCTCTCTGGGGTCATTCACTGTCACAATAAGGCTAAATTAAACCTGATGTTGGTGAGGGAAAGGCTTATTCCTAAAGAACAGTATTTCACTGTTGTTTGATGGGTGACATAAGCTACTGGGAATTCTCGCCTCTCTCTTTGTTCGCACTGGGAAATTAATTTTACAGCTTAACACTATAGTGATCTCATGAGGCTAATAAACAGTTCTTTCCACAATTTCCAAGTTTACAGTAAGCATATGCCCTTAGTAGTACATTAAGCAGATTCAGAAAAGAGTCTTTGCAAAAGAGCAAATTTTAAGAAAGTTCTGGAGATCAGTATATAATTCTTTTTGAAAATGTAATGGAAGCATTGGCTTGCCTTGTAATCAGAGTATAAAAATACAAAGATGAAATGAATACTGAATTGATGATCGATCTTCAATGTTGTGTCAACACCAGAGTTAGTCTAGTACAGCTAGGATTTAAAGTATAGCAAATGAGGAGCTGAGAAACATACAGATTAAGGATACGCATATTGTCTTGGATTTAAATTCAAGCCACATCTGAACCAGGAGGGTGTGTGGAAGCAAAGTTTGGATAAAAATGAGTTGAACTGGGACACGCTGAATCTCAACTCATATGTCCATATTAGTCATCTTGTCCAGTTTGGATCCTTTTGATTTAATTCAGATGTGGGAATTCACAGATTCACAGTTATACATGACATTTGCAGGTCTATGAAATATTAGAATTATCAGCAAGTAACCTTAAGAGTTTAAATCTCTTAATATTTGCCGAAATGAAAAGCAATATATTCTTTTTTTTTTAATCTCTGAGTCATTTTAGAACTCGATCAAGCTATCTAAGAGTAGTGACCTCCTTGGGTTGACCCATTTCTTCTGGGTCAAATTGAACAAAATCATTGGGGTTGGGGAGACCTTGCACTCATAATGTTCTGGCTTGTTAGAATATGGGTTAAATAGTTATCATGTAGTGCCATGAAATGACTACTCGATGCCATTTTAAGGGAATAAGTCAGGAAGTAAATTTGTTTAATGTGCTGTTGGGAAGAGTGTGTATGTTCCCTTAATGGTTTAGGTTTCTCCTATTGGTGGATTCTAGAGAGCAAGCAGTATAAAGGGAAAAGGTTTTGGAGAGTTTTTGCCCTTTCCTCCCCTGCCCTCTCTTGTATAGAGTAGGGATTGAGACCTTCAACTATGTAATAGTCTAAAGTACTCAGCCTGTAGACTGGTAGGCCCAGAGACCCTCCAAAGGGAGTGGAACTCTACAAGGGCTCTTCCCCTCAAGAGGAGAGGCCTGAAGCTGAGAGGAAGTGGAGTGGAATCTGTTCCCCTTTTGGTTGGACCGGAACAGATAAGTTATGAAGTGGCAAGGAGCAGGCTCTTTCCTCCCAGAGGAACTACCATACAGCCAAAAGGAGAAATGCAGGAATGGTTGAGTTAACCAAGTAGGGAACCAGCCTAGAATGTTCTTGTTTTGTGGGGTCCAGGGAATCTTGCAAAGGAGAGGAGAGGGTTCCTCCTCCCTCAGAGGAGTTTACCGTAGTGGTGACCGGATTGGTGAAGAGGAGATGCCAGTGACTGGAATGTGGAATGATGGTGTCCTCCTCCTGAGGAATTACCCAAAAGGTGCAGAGTTGGATGCTCTAAGAGGGGAAGAAACTGTGTTCAGTAGTGGAGGTAAGATGTACTGAGGTATTTCCACAATGTATCCTTGCCAGTGCTATGCCCGGAGAAACCAACACTAAAAGATGGTAATGAGGATATTAGGGTAAACAGGTCCATGACATTGTGAGATGTGAACAGTATGGGGTAGATTTTCTAAATCTACGTGCACATGTACTTTTGTTCTCGCACCAGGCGAGAACAAAAATCTGGGGTCGGCGCGCGCAAGGGGGTGCACATTTGTGCAACTTGCACGTGCCGAGCCCTGCGAGCGCTGCCCGTTCCCTCTGAGGCCGCTCCAAACTTATGCGCGTAACCCTTTTAAAATCTGGCCATATCTGTAGGAAAGGATAGAGTAATATACCCCTGTGGAATTTTGTGATTATATATTTGGTATCCATTGGATGAGAGTTTTGATTTAGATATGTTTGAACTAACCAACCCTCTCACAGGGATGAAGGAGATAAAAAGTAGTGGATAAAATATCTGATTGACTCTTATAGTCAGCTGTATATGCTGATATGGAAGCATATGATTGTCTGATGTGTTCAGTAATGCAAAGTGTTAAAATATCTCATCTATGTACATAGTTCTTGGCTGGCTGGATATTCTAGAAAATAAAGTTTCAATTTGGATTTGGAATTTGATACAATGTGTCTGTGTCCATTATTGAGCCAGTCTGATCTCATGGACAGAGTCAGAGATCATGAAGAGGAGTGAGGGAACATCCTCCCTGTCTATTCAGTAAACAAACACAGGAAGGTTGTAGTGAAAGCATGCTGTCCCCATCAGGTTGACTTCACCACTTGAATGACTTAAATTGAAGAACCCACATAAAAGATGAAAGAGACAACCCATAAACAATAGGGAATTCCCATCATCATTTTATGTACCCCTTCAGGCGGTTACATAAGTAAATTCTAGTAAAATCTTTACAGATTTGAAAAGAGTTGGATGTGGTTCAACTGACCCCAGTATATAACTGTGCTGCCTAGTGGTCAAGACTAGCCAGAGAACAAACTCCAAGATGGAGTCTGGCAAAAATCTTTATAAGCTTCTTTATTGATGAATATTAGTAAACAAAACAACTTAGCTGGTTTTTACAGTTCAACAAAATAATAGTAACTTACAGTTTGTTTTCTTGAAGTTTCCGTCTCTCTTTCTGGGTCTTTCTCATCCCTTAGGCCCTGGTCTCTTATCCTCACTTGCGGCGATCCACCTAGCCCAAGGCTGTAAACTGGGGACAATCATGTCCCAGAATAATCAGGTACAGAACCTCAGTAAGGACTCCCGCTTCCATAAGGGTTTCACCTGCGGGGTTCATCAGCAGGACCTTACTGGTTGGGTATTCCTGTTTGTCCCCATGTATGCAGGTGTCTCTTTTCTTTTGTAAATAATGCACTCTTTTTGGAGTAGATCTTCAAGAACAAGTGTTCCACCTAGATCACAAACTCTTTATATACCACTGAAGAGGAATATCCACCAAGCTATATTTTTTCAGTTTTGCGAACATGTTCGCCTACTATTGTCACCATTTTTCGTTCTCATTCTGGAGTTTTCCTAATGCCCCCTGCTCTTTCTTCCAGGTAAAAATTGAATGGAAATTCCTTCAGTAAAAAGTGCAGCACTGAGTGTGACAAGGATTAGAGCTTTTATTTATTTATTATTTTTATATACTGACATTCATCTCAATTGAGATATCACACCAGTTTACATTCAGGTACTGTATGTATTTCTCTATCCCCAGAGGGCTTACAATCTAAGTTTTTGTACCTGAGGCAATGTAGGGTAAAGTGACTTGCCCAAGGTCACAAGGAGTGACAGTGGGACTTGAACCCTGGTCTTCTGGTTTATAGTCCACTGCTCTAACCACTAGGCTATTCCTCCTCCCTTTCTTGGTTGCTGGTCCCATTTTATGGAACGCTTTGCCAGACCCTCTAAGGTTAATAGGCTGCCGAAAGGAGTTCAAGAGGGCTTTAAAAACCCATCTTTTCCAGGAAGCTTTTAAGGATCTTGAAACTTCTAGTTAAGCAAATAAGGTTAAATATATTTGAATTATATAGTTTTTGCTTTTATTTATTTCTGCTCTTTTAGTTTTTAACTGTAATGGCCAAATTCCTGTTTTGTGACCATTATTTTTATTGATTGTTCAATATATTGTACTTTTATTCGTACTTTATTTTGTTTTATTTAGTCAATTATTTATTTAATTTTAATTATTTCTGATTTGTTTATATTATTTTGATATTGTGAACCGCTTTGGTCAGTTAGTTTTACTGGTAAAATGGTATATAAACTTGCTTAAATAAATAAATATTCATCCAGCTTGTACTCGCACTCCATGTCATCTTACCATGGACACTCTTCATCATTATGGTCCGTCGCCTTACAAACAGAGCATGCCCACTGGATGCATTCACCTTTGTCTTTAGTTGCTCCCCCTGAGGGTTCTTCATTTTCAGCCTTTCCAAATGGGCAGCAGTCCTCCTGATGACCATTCCCCACACATAGGGCACAGAAGGAAAAATTGTTCACAATTTCGTTCCTGGGCTGGTTTGAACTCCATGAGGTATCTTTCTTCTTCTAGGATGTGGATTTTTCCTGCTTTGGAGTTTTTCTTTATCCCACATACTTTATATTCTAATATTGGCTAGGTCACTAAGCTGACATCTATAACTTTAGGTCCCTCAAATTGGCAATCCTTTGCTAAATGACCTCTCAGACCACACTTACAGCAAGTGGAAGAGACTGTGGCCTGGGTTCTGGGTACCAAAGACAAGCTCTCTGCTTCTGAGGGATGCTGCTGGGGACCGCCACTCTCTGTGCCTCACCAGGGAGTTTGTGCAGGCTGTCTTTCTAGCCTCTTTACCACATTGGGCATCAATTGCACCTGGTGAAAAGCATCCGCCACCTCTAGAACTGTTTCCAACATGTGCACTGTATGTCAGCAGACCCAATTCTGAATGGGCCGGTCAAGCACCTGCCAGGCTACTTCAAGGCCAGTCTTTGCCTCTGGCTGTAGCCACTTCCAGTGGGTATCCTTCAGGTGATGAAACAAATTTTGGGGGCTGTCCCTGGGCTGCAAAAATCCCACCGGAACTGCTGCCAGAATGTTTCTGAGGTAAACTCAGCTCTCTCCAGGATA
Source organism: Rhinatrema bivittatum (assembly GCF_901001135.1). Lineage (NCBI taxonomy): Eukaryota > Metazoa > Chordata > Amphibia > Gymnophiona > Rhinatrematidae > Rhinatrema > Rhinatrema bivittatum. The sequence goes on along the minus strand of NW_021820920.1, from coordinate 70,194 downwards.
GTGGTCTTGAGTTCCACATAGGTAGCCCTCCCATCTGGGTTGGCTGCTTGGAAAGTTACTTGACCTCTGCCCATGAGCAAGCTCACCAAGTAGTAGTCCAATTAGCTGATAGGTGGTTGGTCCTCTCAAATTTTTTTAGGAAGACCTCCGGGTCCTCGCCTGCCTACATTTTAAACAGGAAGTGAGGCAAATAATTGCCTGAGGGAAGCTGGTCACAGTGGTCTGCACAGTCTGTGCTACCTGAGTTAGCACTGTGTTTTGCTGAATAACTTGTTCTTGCAGTACCTGCTGCTGGTCAGTTTGAATTTGTAGGGCATTCTGCAATTCTTGCTGCCCTGTAACAAGGACTTGGATCACTTGCTCCATCTTCCCTGCTTTTTGAGCCACTTCCACATTGGGTACCTCTTCAGAGAAGGAGGGGAGGGGGGAATAAAACCCTGCTGGCCAGTTCAGGCTTGACTCACTGCTTGACCCCTGACTGCACAGGTGGGGCTGCTCCCTTGCCCTGGGAGATATCATAGTCTGGATAGGAATTATTGGACAAACTGTCATCTACTATGTTACTATTACTATACTATGCACAACTCTGATTATTAACAGTTGATTCAGGTAATTTGGAATCATTCATATTTTCTACCCTTTGTTTAAATATATCTATGCTACCTCAGCTTTTTCCACACCCTCTTTATCAGGGTACTTGTTTCAACAGTATTCTTTGATGACATCTCACTCCATACCAAGCATCCTGAGTGACTGTTGGCTTTCTCACATAATCTTGTTTAAAGACTATTCTATCTCTTGTTTCTGCTTTTCAACATATGAAATGCTGGAAAGAATAACAGTATATAAAAAAGATCCGTCTATCCAATTGTAGATATAGTAGCATTCCAAAAAAGGGATAGAAATTCACCAAATTTGCCATGTAGGAAGAACATGTGACTATCTTGGTTGAGTTTCAAAATTCAAAGCATCAGGTCAATATTTTCAGAAAACTGAGCCACCCCCTCAAAAAAATCCCCATTTCTTTCTATTGGAAACTTAGAAGCTGTTAGAATTAACAGTGGCACTAGAGAGCTCACACAGAATGGCCACATATATTTTCTCTCCTGAAAAAAACATCATTTTTCAGTACCATAAACCTTCCCTCGGATACTCAAGTTTGTGGATTTTGGGGTCCTTACCTTCTTATCATGTCGGGAAGCAAGGGAGTCAAAGTGGAGCTGAACTGCAGGGGTGAAGCATCTGAAGCCTGATCCGCCAGTCCCTGAGAACGCCAAGCCCAGTAAGGAGACTATCATTGCCAGACTTGGTTTTGTCAGAATTCCAGAGCATTAAGGAACAAATTGAGTCACCCTTTAATGCAACGTGAGGCATTCAGTATAAGCTGCGGGGGCTGGTGGAGAGACTTGATGCGCTGCAGTCTAATGTGACCAAATGTGAAGAGGAACTTGCGCTGTTGGAGGGAGTCCCAGAGCAAGTGTGTCAGAATGTGAAAGCCATATCTTTGCTTCAGGCCTGCCATGGAAGACCTCTCTAATTGCAACAGGAGGAATAATGTGTGGATCTTAGCAATCATTGAAGGCTCTGAAGACACTAACATGGTGAAGTTCCTGGACACCCTTATCCTGAATCTCCTTCATTTGAAGTCTGAGAAGCCTTTTGAGATAGACAGGGCCTATCGGGTACCTTCTCAGCCTATTCTGAATTTGAAGTTTCTAAGGCCAATCATGTAAAATGTAATGATATCCTCAGGCCTTGGAGATTTTGTCAGCAACCAAACCAAAATGCCACTTTGTCATGATGGAAAAAATATATTTTTTGTTCCTGATCTGGCTAAGACTACTGCGTTGAAACACAATCATTTTTTGGCCCTTAGAACTCAGCTCAGAGACTTGAGAGCTAAATTTGGGCTCTTGTACTCTGATCTTGTATCCTGAGAATGACTTTGAATAATCACGCCAAGTCATATGATGATCCTGAGACTTTACTGGAATTTATAACAACTGAAAAGGATCATATTGCTATGACATGATTTTTGTATTTCTTTTTTTTTGGCTTCTGCTTGACGGTGGTACTTTGATAGGGACTGCAGTGAGTGTGGAGGAATCAGTGTCAGGGCTAACAGTTTGCCCATTAAATTTTGAGTAGACCACTTTTTTCAGAGACTTTTACAAGTTGTGGACTTGTTTTTTCTTTTTATAAATATAAGTAAGATTGATATTGTTTATGTGGACAGAGATGATGGTCTATTTGGGTCTTCTGCTGTGTTGTTTCTGGGGCCCTTGTTTCTAATTGTGGCTCTGCGGCAGGCCACTCCCTTTTTGTGGCTGCAAAATTGTCGGTTTCCTGAATGTTTGTGCAGCAGGATATGAGTATTTACTCTATCATATACTAGGGTCTTATTTCATTTTTATATTGGAGGTTTCCCTATGAGCATCAACGTTAATATCTGTCCATTCCTCTTCTTTCTTTTCTTTCCTTTTTTGGTATTGAGATTGGGCGAATGAATTCCCTGAATGTTGTGAGTTTAAATGTTAATGGTCTAAAACATCCTATCAAAAAAAAAAAAAAGGATGCTTACATATGTTAAGAAATTGCATGCAGATGTTATTATGTTTCAGGAAACCCATTTAGATTCTAAGGAAATGTTAAAATGAAAAAATTGATTTGGTGGGTGTGTTCTTTTGGCTGCCCATAAGAAGAATGGGGTTGTTCTCTTTAAGAAAGGGCTCAATGTTCAAATATTATGTCAGGGATCTAACTTAATATTATCTCAGCGATCTAACTTAATATTGTCTCAGGGTTCTAACTTGCAGTGCATATGGGTGTGATGATTGACCGTCTCATTAGAGGGACAGAAGCTCTTGTTTTTCAATATTTTGCCCCCAATGTTGATTCCACCATTTCTATTGAAACTGACTAAAGTATTGTTGGAGCAAGGGAATGTGATTATTGTAATGGGTGGGGATTTCAATCAGCCTCTTGATTTAATCCTTGAAAGGCAGTCTACTTGTAAGCCTAGCACTTCTAAAGCATTGTCTGCACTCAAGATCCTGCAAATGGAATTAGGGCTGGTGGATCCATGGTGACTATTTCATCCTACTGGGAAAGAGTTTGCTGTTTTTTTCCTCACCAATCCTATTCAAGGATTGATTATTTTCTGGCCTCCAAATCATTGCCACAGAAAATAGAGAAGACTGAAATGTTGACTAACCTGGTTTAAGATCATGTGGCTATCACTCTTTCAATTTCCCTACTGCAATCCCAGCCACTTTTTCCTATATGGCATTTTAATTCATCCTTACTGGAGGATCAAATTTTTGTAGACAAGATAAATGGGCTTATTTATTTACTTATTTATTTTAAAAATATTTCTTAATCACCTGCCTGATTATATTTCTCAAAGCGATTTATAACAATTCTGAATTATTCCCTATAAATGAAGGAGATTCTATGCCTCCCTCTACTGTATGAAACATCTTTAAGGAATGTTTTGTCTAATGAATTGATTTTAATAGCATATTATGTATATTTTATTTTGTGAACTGTTATGATCTTCATTTGGATCAAGGGTATATAAAACATGCAAATAAATAAATAAATACTCTGTGAGGGGAGCTCATTAGCTACATGGCATATTGCAATAAGGAACATAATGCTGAACTGAATCAACTTGAAGAGAATGTTGACCTTCTGGAATTATAACATCTTAAGAAGGGTGCTCCAGGGATATTGATGCAACTTTATAAACTAAGTATCAGTATAATATTCTGCTTAGCCAAGGGGCTAAGAAAAGTGTTTATGAACAAAGTTTATGAACAAAGTTCTTTACTGTTCTGAAAATAATAAATCTGGTAGATTTTTAGTATAGTATTTAGCTGTGCATAAGAATAGATCTCAAATTCCTTCTATTAAAGTCAGTCTGAACGTTACTGTGAGTCAGGATTCTGAAATACTACATAAGAACATAAGAAATGCCATACTGGCTCAGATCAAGGGTCCATGAAGCCCAATATACTGTCTCCAAAAGTGCCCAATCCAGGTCTCAAGTACCTGGCAAGTATCCAAACATTAAATAGATGCCATGCTACTAATGCTAGCAACAATCAGTGGTTACTCCCTATTGATTAATAGCAGTTTATGGACTTCTTGTCTAGGAACTTATCAAAATCTTTTTTCAACATAGCTATACTAATTGCCTTAACTACATCCTTTGGCAATGAATTCCAGAGTTTACTTGTGCATTGAGTGAAAAAGAATTTTCTCAAATTTGTTTTAAATGTACTATTTGCTAACTTCATGGTGCGCCCCCTAGTCCTTGTATTATTCAATAGAGTAAATAACTGATTCACATTTACCTGTTCAAGTCCTTTCATCATTTGTAGGCTTCTATCATACTACATCAGTTCAAACAATGCTATAGTGCTCTGTAGGGATGTGCATTCGTATTGACCGCATATGTAAAACGCTACTCATATTTTTTTTTAACTTAAAAAAAGGATTCGACATATACGATCGGATTTCCCACATATCCAACATAGCTATGTTGGATATGTTGGAAATCGCGATTGTTGAGCCAAAATAAAAATTTAAACCCCCTCACCCTCCTTAATCCCCCCCCCCCCATACTTACCACAACTCCCTGGTGATCGAGCGAGGAGTGAGGACGCCATTTCTGCAATCCTTGGCGAGAAGCATGTGACGTCGTGCCACGTCGAGTGACGCGGCGCCACGTGATTCCCGGCGAGTTCGCGCCGGAAGGCTCGTTCGGCCCAAAAAGAACTTTTGGCCAGCTTGGGGGGACCTTCTGACCCCCCCAAGCTGGCCAAAAGTTCCTTTTGGGCCGAACGAGCCTTCCGGCACGAACTCGCCGGGAATCACGTGACGTCGGCGCCACGTGATTCCCGGCGAGTTCGCGCTGGAAGGCTCGTTCGGCCCAAAAATAACTTTTGGCCAGCTTGGGGGGGTCAGGAGGCCCCCCCAAGCTGGCCAAAAGTTCTTTTTGGGCCGAACGAGCCTTCCGGCGCGAACTCGCCGGGAATCACGTGACGCCGGCGTCACTCGACGTGCCGCCGACGTCACATGCTTCTCGCCAAGGATTGCAGAAATGACGTCCTCACTCCTCGCTCGATCACCAGGGAGTTGTGGTAAGTCTGGGGGGGGGATTAAGGAGGGTGAGGGGGTTTAAATTTTTTTTTTTGCACATATGGACATATACCCAACTCATTTAATTTTTTTTATGTCCATATTGACCGCAAATGGGACCCCCTTTGGACATATGGACATATGGACATAAACCTTTGCTCTGCACATCCCTAGTGCTCTGTATTCCTCTAAGGTAACTGATGCTGATGCTACTAGGTATGCTTTCTTGAAGCAGTTATAGCATCTGGCTTTGTCAGAGGTGGAGAGAGCTTTTCTAGAATCCCCTATCTTAGAGAAAGGAGATCATTTTAGCAATCAGTGCCCTACCTACTCAGAAGGCTCCTGGGCCCAATTTGTTTCCAATTTAATTTTATAGGAGTTTTTGTTCATTGTTGGTTTCCAAATTGAAAGTATTATATCATTCTTTCTGTCATTCAGGGTGAACTTCTGGCAGCCTCCTGGATGTGCCCCAGCCTCTATGTCAGGTCGTGGCATTGAGCCTGGGTCCAGGCCAAGATCCTGGTGCCAGGACCTGGTCTCCTGGTCAAGTCGTGGCATCAGGCTTGGGCCTTGGGACCTGGCCATCGATGGAACCTGATGGATCAGGTAAGTTTTTGTTTAGTTTTTTAAAAATGTTCAGGGGCCTCAGCCGAGACCCCATTATCATAGTTAGGCCTAGGCCATGGTTCCTGCTTTGGGTTTTGGCCTATGCCCGAATGTGACGCCGGCTCCTCAGGTTAGGCCCAAAGTTAGGGCCTTGCCTGGACATGGGCCGTGATCCCTGCTTTTGCCCACGGCCTATGCCGTAGGTGAGACCCTGGCTTCAGTCCTAGAACTAGGCTCAATGCATTTTTTAAAAATGAAACAAGCAAATAAGGTTTGTTTCTTTCAGGGGGGCCCCCCAAAGGAAACAAATTACCTTTGTGTTTTGCAGTTTCATTTTAAACAAATGTACATCCCTAACAGCCATACACCCCTCACACACACACACACACACACAAAGACACCAACTTCCTATACATTTCCACCCACATGCCATGTCTCCTCATATACACCACACACACTCATTCCTACAATGTATATTGTTTTTTCTACATTTATAAAATACATAATATTCAAGTAGAGACTACTTATGCATGTGCATGATAGTTTTCATGCTTGTAAAGTTTTGAATTCATCCCATGCCTTATTTTCCAGGGAAAAGATATTTGCACATAAAGGAGGTGCAAAAGTCTTCAAGTACTTTGTACCCTTGTCAGGATTCAAAGCTCTTAAAATGACCCAAAACTCTTTTAGTGTTGCTGTTTTTAAATGAAGGGGAAAACCCAGAGAATATAATTTAGCTGCTTTGAAGATATCAGCTGCTGATCTTCTGCCTCAAGAAAAATATTGTTGCTGTAAGAACTAAAAAATGTAAATTTCTAGAACAATACATTATTGTGGTCATAATTTTCAAAGCATAAAACATTGTTCTATGTATGCAAATGGCTGTTCCAAAGCCACCTGTCATTCAATACGCAGAAAAGTGCATGTCTAACCCGGTCTCAAGCATACTTTATGCAAACTGGGGCAAGGAAGGCATTCCAGGGCAGTGTTGGGGTACAGTTGGAATTTATGTGCATTTTTCAAAAAGTATGCACATAAATTAATCTGTACAAATTATGCCCTGAGAGGAGCAAGTGTAACTTTCTCTGAGTGAGTTTGAGTACATCCTAGGCCACTTATGCATGACTTTTCAAAGCAAACTTGTGTGCATAAGTTTGCTTTGAAACTTCAGGGCATAGTCTATTCGTCAACGCTATGCACAGCCTTCACCCCAACATGCATCGTTATAAGATAACCCTCTATGGGGATCATTTTCAAAGCCAGGTTTTATACATGTGACTGGCCTTTAAAATTACCCGGGGTCTGAGGGCATAAAAGTTTGTGCAAAAGTGATTTCACTCGTACTCTTAGGTGCACCACAAAGATGTAATCTGGGGTGTGCAAATTTGGGGCTGGGACAGATTTACAGGCTCACTTTCAGCCTTTGAACGTAGGCATATAAATATACACGCACACCATTCCACCTGCATGCATGTTAGCACTGGGTCTGCACACACCCACACATTGCCAAAATGGATTTATGCATGTAAATCTGCTTTTGAAGATTTGGGCTAAAGTCTGTGGGTAAAATGTTCCAGCAGACTTCAGCCTATGCAGGGACTTTGAGAATTACCTTCCCCATGCTTCAACTTTATCGATAGCTTTACCACTGAATGCCAGCAAGAACGTTACACCCCAAGTTCACCCTTTTTCAGATTTGGTAAGGGCTACTTGAAAAATCTGGAAATGAGCTGGACATTTTGTAATTAATCTGTGAGGAGGAAAGGGGCTTCCCCCGAAAAAGGTTTTCTTGAACCGTTGAACTGTTCATCACAAGTCTGAAAGAAAGTTTTCAGTCTGACTGTAGAATTTAAGCATAAGGTTTTTTCGCTTTTTAGAATCAAAATGTGTTGCCTCAAAAGTGTCTGACACTCGTGGAGAGTCCTTCTACTTGAAGGCATTCTCTATCAGGATAGAAACAAAATATATACTTGTGATGTTTTTAAAGTATCTCAGTTGGAAGGGTTCTAAAATTCAGTAGAGTAATACTAGATAAGCAAGAAGAATGTACTTTTCAGTCCCATTTACCTCCTTACTAAACAACTCTCCTCCATGTTCATTAGATCATTTCCTTTAAAGCCCAGAAATACTGAGATACCCAAAGAAGTGTATGTGTTTTGCCTATTTTCGGGACCCGAAACTTCAACGTTAGCGTCTGCTCCTGGCACTGCTGCTGCCAGAATAGCACTGGAGGTGCCGCCAGGAGTTGGGCAACGAGTCCCTCACTCCTGGCACAGATAAAAAAGGTATTGGCCAGGATGCTGGGAGTTGGAGTGGGGGGGAGGGGGGGGCATGATTCTTTTTTTGTGGGTGGGTGGGAAGGAATGCGGGGAGACAGCCAAATGAAGTATTTAACCATTGGGAATTGGGACTGGGGCCCAGCATACAATACCGGGCACTTCCTCAAGATTTAGAAAGGTTTGGGGGGAGAGAGGGGGTGGGGATAGGAGATGGCCTGGCAAAGCGTGAGCATCACACTTGGGGGGGGGGGGCAGGAATAACAGTGCTACTTAGTCGTATACCTTTTAATGATATCCAGTTAACCAGCTTGTTTTCCAGCCACACAAGGCCGGATAACAAAAACTTTACCGGCTATATTCAAACATAGGCTACAGGTAGATTGATAACTTTAAGATGGTTATATTCAGTAGGACATTTGTCCCATTGAATATATGGGACAAGTTATCTGGCTAACTTTAGCCGGATAACTTTTCTGCTAACTGGCTAGCTGGACATGGACCTCATAGTGAACATGGAGGTAAAATAAAATAAAATATTTCCACATAAAAGTCAGCATTGAGGGGAGATTTTCAGGTGAGAAAGATTGTGGAAATTTGAAAAATGTATTTGCTGATCAATAGATTAGTGGTGGAGTAGGTATGCCTGATTCACTAAGCTTTATCCCTATCATTACAGAATGGAGGAAAAACCTTAGTGAATCAGGCCCTGATTCAGTCTTATTTTTCTTTTGCTACTTCTGAGGGTAAAAGGATAATTTATGGTGACATGTGTTCAATTATAGTTTAAGTCATGTTGTGGATGAATTTAAGTATGCAATTAGTTGTTTTAGACAAACTATATTATGTAGTTGGTATATAATTGCATAGTAATTACTAGTAGGTAATTATACCATAAATTTATAATTTGTCATTGTAGATTCCAATTGTCTTTATTATACAGTTTCTATAGTGAAAATAACTGGGTAAAATTGTAATTTAAAATAAAATTGCGAGCCAGTCAAATTCATATTAGAATTCTCTCATTTTGACTTTAACATGCTCAGGGGTCATCTCAGTTTTAGATTTAAGAAAGTTTAAGGCATGGAAATTTGTAGAAAATGTGTTGCAAAAACAAAACATAGAAAGGGTAATTTTCATAGCCGGTTCTGTAGATAAAACAATGCTTTAAGAACAGAAATGGGCTTTTTGAAAATGTCCTGCCTTGCATACATGTAAACGTACAGGGCCTCTATGAATATGCTTTGACCTGCAGCAGAAGCAAGCATTCCTGGGATGGAGCTGAAGAGGAATTTGCACGTATGTCAAAATTATGAATTTTCTTGGAAAAGCCACCTGCACAAATTAACAAGTGTTTTTCTGGAAGGTTATTCAAAGGGAAAGTATGTGTGTACTTTCCTTTTGAATATCAGTGTAATGTCTGTGGGTTAAAAGTACCTATGGACTTTGTATCAAGGTGAGCAGAAAATTACTCCCAAAGTGGATAAAATAAGTAGAAAAAGAACTTAGTCCAATAATAAATTACAAATATTTGGGGCTAGATGCTACTACATTCTTGAATCATGTAAGTAACATAGAAAATACATGTGCACCTACATCTCTGCCCTTTTCATTGGCTAACAAAGCTAATTTTCAAAAATCCTAAGAGCCTCCAAACATTTATTCCTGTCATTAGTAGGATTCTTCAGCCATGTAGCTCCAATAAGTAAATGGAAGCTACTCTTGCACTCCCCACAACTTTCCACACATAGCCATTCTGTACTCATCTTCCTGGGCCAATCAGAGAAGGGGAGCCAGGAGAGCCATCTGGCCTGGACTTCAAGCTCAAAGTGGTCAAAGCTCTTTGGTGCCTTATTTTGTTTTGCTGTGTCATAATTTTTCTTTTTTTTTTTTTTCAAAATAGTTTTTATTGGGAAGATCATAGTATTTAAGAACATAAGAAATTGCCATGCTGGGTCAGACCAAGGGTCCATCAAGCCCAGTGTCCTGTTTCCAACAGAGGCCAAACCAGGCCACAAGAACCTGGCAATTACCCAATCACTTAACAGTGAACATTGTAAATGGTACAATAGTGACATAGCATACAAAAGCTCAACCATAATACTGTAAATAACATCGCCATTATACCAACAGAGTGTATGTAGCCACGATCTGATGCATAGTCACAATGGGCTCTCTCTGGAACCTATCCCCTTGTTTTGTTTTTTTTATTGTATGGTTTTGACTCCCCATACATACAACTCACGTACTCCCACATGCATCACCCCATCCATCGCCAACTTATGTCTATCTCTCTTCAAGACGCAGCCAGAGCTGTCCTCTACCCAATTCAACCCCCCTTCACAGACCCCCTACCCCCTCCTACCCCCTCCCTGTATTCTGAGACCAGGGGTTACATGCCACGTATCGGTATATCCCGCCTTTAGCAGGCCATTCTGTACATCCACTAGAAATAGTGTAAAACATTTTGCCCAGCATTCCCCATATTTCTTGTCAGGCTTGCATTTATTTTGCATATAGTCCAGTCTCTCCATTTGTAGTAGGTATGCCATCCTGTGAAACCAGGCAGCAATGGCAGGCACCTTAGTGGGTTCCACCCAGCATGCCAGAATCATATGGCAGGCTAACAGAGTGGCCACTCGATCAAAGCGTGTTTTAGCCAGACTGTGTTTGGGTGTCGTCCAATGGGCTCGTCAACAAGAGGTCGCCAGTGGTTTTTGTTGCAACACCCGTGCACGTAGTAATAAAACCCAGTACCGAGATCCAAAACGATTTTAGTGTCTGGCAGTAGAGCAGGCGGTGTAGTAGCGTTCCCTCCTCTAGGCCACATTTTATGCAGAGCGGGGAGTCAGTAAGTCCCATTTGAAAGCAGCGCACATCATCATAGTAAGCACAATGTAAAATTTTGAACTGCAGCTCATGAAGGCCCATGTCCGTGTTTTGCAGGAATAAGGTCTTAAAACAGTGTGTCTTACGCTCAGGGGTGATCACCATATTCAAGAGTCTAGACCAAGAATTTACAATGTCATCTATATGGTCTTTAGCTTTGAGGCTTAGTCCCAGCTCATGCCAACCTGTAATAGTTTTGGCCAAGTGTGCTGTGTCGAAAACCTTATTGGCAAAAGCTACTTCCGCTGTGTAGTGTTCCATCGTCCACTTGAAGGAATGGAGATAATGGCGAGCTTGCAGGTATGCAAAAAAATGACGTTGAGATAGTCGGTATGTTCTTGACAGCGTAGCAAAATCGCTAATGTCACCAGATTCCAAGTCATACAGATGGAAGAGAAAGTCAACGCCACTCTGAGGCCAGCTGTGAAAAGGGCCACTATAGACTCCACCGGGTTGCGCAGCCAGCACCAGGCCCAGATACATGGATATAAAAGTTTCCGCGGAAAGGTCATGGAGCGCAGCACTGCCAGAGATATTTGCAAAAGACTGAGAGGTGACCAGGGGGCTGTCATTCTAGTTACCAGCACAGCTTCACAATAGCGATACGTATCTGTAAGCCACTCCCCCACAAAACGTAATTGACAGGCCACATTATAAAGCCTGAAATCTGGCAAAACATAGCCCCCCAGCTCCCTAGGGGACAGTAGTATGATATATTTTATACGGGCCCTTTTACTTCTCCAAATAAATTTAAGGAAGCCCCCCCTCAACCATTGGAGGTCCCGCACAGTGAGCCAACAGGGTATGGTGTGTAAAACATAGAGAAACTTGGGAACCACCACCATTTTCAATAGAGCACAAAAAATGAGAGGGGAAGGGAGCACCATGCGGACAAATGTGCCAGCAGTTTGGCAATCAATTCAGATATATTTAATTCATATAGGAACCCCAAATCTCGTGGGATCCACACCCCCAGGTATTTATTCTTTCCCGGAGCCCATACAAATGGGAAAGGGCCATGCCAGGTATGCGGCAGTTGAGAGTCCAAAGCCAAGGCCTCTGATTTAGAGTAATTGATTTTCAGACCCGCCATCTTCTGGAATTGGTCAAAAATATGAATGATCACCAGTATGCTGCTGCGGGGGCGCTCTACAAACAGCAGTATATCATCTGCAAAGAGCGCTATTTTCAGGGGGTGGTTCTCAAGGCTAATGCCCCAAAACTGCATCTCCCTTCTAAGGCGGGTAGCCAAGGGCTCTACCGCTAGGACAAAGAGAAGTGGGGAAAGGGGGCACCCTTGTCACACACCGCATTGTAATCCAAACGGTTCAGTAAGAAAATCATTTAAAAGGATACGTGCACTGGGGTTTCTATACAGCCCCTCAAGCCAAAACACAAATGATCCCGAAAAACCATATTGTTGTAATGCCCAAAACAAATATTCCCAAGATAGGGAATCAAAGGCTTTTTTGGTGTCCAGACTTAAGATCAATGCTTCCGAAGGGGAGTGATAGCTCAGAGTTGCAATAAGACGGCGGACATTCCTCACTCCCTGTTGCCCTTTTGCAAAGCCAGCTTGATCATTATCTATCAAATACAGCAGGATATTGTTTAAGCATGCCGCTAGTACCGCAGCCATACTTTCACATCCACATTAAGTAAGGAAATGGGGTGGAAGGAGCCAACATCCACAGGATCTTTACTGTTTTTTGGCAGGACTACTATAGTCGATTGATTCATGGTGGGAGGGAGTGTTTTGGTAAGAAGCAACTCATTGTAAAATGTTGTTAATGTGGGTAGCAGGGGGAACTTCAAGACCTTGTAGAACTCTGGCCCTAAGCCATCTTGGCCTGCCGCTTTCCCCAGCTTCAACCCCTGAATCACGGAATAGATTTCCTGGTCTGAGACCGGTTTATTGAGTTGTTCGCTTTCCTCTGAAGTGACTTTTGGCCAGGGTAAATCATGAAAAAGATCATCTGTGGCTTCCCGGTCCCTACTTTTTTTGGCATATAAAATTCCAGAAATTGCTTTGAGACTTCTGTAGGGGCAGTTTTGTGAACCCCCAGCCGATCCCTAATACCTGCTATTATGGATTTTTGTTTCTGGGTCGCACTAAATTAGTCAGGAGTCTGCTAGACTTATTTCCCTGCTTGTATAGCTGATATTGATAATAGCGCAATGATTTAGAGGCTCGCTGGTGCAAAAGAAGATTTAGAGTTTCCCTCACCTGCGCTACCTGAGCCTTGGTAGCTGATGACATGGCTTTCATGTGTTTCGTCTGTGCATTTTTGAGCACAGACGAAACACATGAGAGGTAGGCGGGGCGAAGCCTTCGAAGACCGACAGACGCAACAGTACCCCTGTTCAACGGATGGCCTCCGGTCCTTTTACTAGGGTTTGGTTTGTGGGGATGCATCTGATGAAACTGAAGAAGCATCTCTTTGTCCAGGATATTTGCCATCAGCTCCCAAGAATTTTCTTCAGGGCCGTAACCTTCCCAAGACAGAGGGTATTCCCAAGTTTTGCCACGTCTTCTTACATCCAGAATAGCTTCAACCTTATATTCAACATTGCGTTGCTTATTGCCATGTAGGCTGTGATGTGCCCTTGCAGGACCACCTTTCCTGCCTCCCAAAGTATAGTATGAGTGATATCTGGAGTGGCGTTCTATATACTCTTTCCAACAATTTTGTAGATATGGGTGGATTGCTTTATCAAAATACAGATCGGGCCTCATGTGCCTGGAGAAGGGTCTCCGTGATCACTTGCCACAGGCCATAACAATAGTGTCTGGGGCATGGTCGGATATGGAAATGATGCCTATTGAGGCATCCTCATGGCAGGGAAACTTCTTTCAGAAACTAGGAAATAGTCTAAGCGGGAGTATGACTAATGAGGATTGGAGAAAAAGGTAAAGTCCTGCTCCATCGAGTGCAATATTCGCCACACATGTAAAAGCTGCAACTCTTGACAGAAAATTTACCCCTAAGCACAGATCATTTGTGGTAGTAGGTCTGGGTGGTTTGCAGTCTACTTGTTTATTCATTACGGTATTAAAATCACCCCCCCCCCCCCACCACCACTAGAGTGTAGCCCTCTAACTCTGCTAATAACCCCACTAGGTGGGTGTAATACCCATGAGAATAGACGTTGGGAGCATATATTGTTATGGTTAATGGTGTTTGGGTGGATTCTTAGACCCTGTGGCAACTGACCACTCCCACAGGGGACAGTCCCATGAGGGACCACAATATCAGGCTAAACTCCGTACAGACAAACACCGATTTGAATCTTTTATTAAACAGTTTATGGAACCACCAGAGGTGGCAATAGTGAGTAGTGATTGTAGAGCCTGGCTGGGCGCATCTCTCACAGAACGCTGGAACAGCGGATCCTCTGTAGAGCAGTGCTGTAGTGGAAAGAGACTGAGAGAAATGAGTACACAATAAGATTAGCATTCAGAGTCCCAAGTAGAAATAGAAGAGCTCCGAGACAGGGAGAGCAGGCCCTCGAGGAGCAAGTACCTGATTCCGGTGAAGCAGTACTGTAGCGAGAGATGTTTTCTGTACTCACTGGTGGTGACTATAAGTTAGTTCTTCCAAGTAGAAGGGTAGAAGTAGCAGGGAACATGGGCCCTCGAGGAGTGAGTACCAGTTTCCTGATAGCACCTGAAAGAAGTAGAGGGGCCCCCGAGGAGCGGGTACCCCGTTAGCGACCCTGAAGGGTAGTAAGAGTTCCAGGTAGAGCTGGAGTGGCAGAGTAGCTTAGGAACGGAGAGTGAATCCCATGCATATGAATTTCCTGATGTCAGAACAGGGGGACACCCCTGAGGTTTGCGCCAACATGAAGATAAAGATGAGGGCGGCGCGCGCGCCCTAGAGGTACCTTGAAGGAGAATGGCGGGAGGCAGCACCAAAGCCGATTCGGGGACGCCGGAGAGAACAGCAAGCAGACGCCTCGGCTGCCATCAATCCAAGGTGAGCGGGAGGAGCCACAAGTAGAGAGAGGTAGGCGGGGCGAAGCCGTCGAAGACCAACGGACGCAACAGTACCCCCCTTCAAAGGACAGCCTCTGGTCCTTTTACTAGGGTTTGGTTTGTGGGGATGCATCTGATGAAACTGAAGAAGCATCTCTTTGTCCAGGATATTTGCCATTGGCTCCCAAGAATTTTCTTCGGGGCCGTAACCTTCCCAAGACAGAAGGTATTCCCAAGTTTTGCCACGTCTTCTTACATCCAGAATAGCTTCAACCTTATATTCAAGGTCTTCTTCTTTGGAAATAGAAGTTGGTGCTGGAGACTTGGATGAGAACTTACTGAGAATGAGTGGTTTCAAAAGAGAAACGTGGAATGCGTTGTGGATTTTCAAACCAGGCGGTAGCTTCAGACTGTATGTAACGTTGCCAAGGCGTCAGAGAATTGGAAATTGTCCAATGTGGCTTGGAGCAAATCGAGTATAAGATAACTTTAGTCTCAAATGCTTAGTTGACAGCCAGACTTTGTCACCAGGTAGAAATACAGGCGCTTTAGAATGATGAGCTTGTTCACCCGCTTTGATTAGCATTTCTTTAGTCTGAATCCATAATTGATGGATATCATCAGCAGTGGATTGAGCTGCTGAGGATGACACTGAGAGAGTCAGCGGAACTGGCGGTGAAGGTTATCATCCATAAACCACTTTGAATGGTGTTGATCCGGTGGATGACGCTGGATGTGAGTTAATGGTGAATTCTGCCCATGGCAACAGTTCAGCCCAGTTATTCTGATGGCAACTCACATAGACACGAATGAACTGTTTTAGGGTCCTATTTATGCTCTCAGTTTGGCCATTAGATTGGAGATGATAGGCAGATGTATAATCCAGAGAGATGTCAAATAGCTTGCACAAAGCCTTCTAGAATTTTGCCGTGAATTGCGATCCTCTATCAGAGACAATGTGCTTCGGTAGGTGAAAGATGTGGACGATGAAGAGTTTAGTGAGCTCCAAGGCTGAGGGTAAGCCAGGCAGTGCTACTAAATGGGCCATCTTACTGAAACGGTCAACTATCACCCAGATAGTATTCATTCCTCCAGAAAGAGGCAGATCAGCTACAAAGTCTGTAGCGATGTGAGTCCATGGCTCCTCCAGAACTGACAGCGGTTGCAGCAATCCCCAAGGCTGACCAGAAGTAGGCTTATGTTTGGCACAGTTGGAGCATGATGCTACATAGGAGTACGTGTCTTCCTTGATAGTAGGCCACCAATAGTACTTCTGTAATTTCAGCAGGGTACGGCATTGACCAGGATGGCCAGCCAGCTTGGAATCATGAGCCCAGTGTAAAGGTTTCTTTCTGAGGTTCTTCGTACAATCGTTTTACCGGCAGCCATGGAATGAGCAGCCGCCAAGATGACTTTCTTCGGGTCGATGATATGCTGAGGTTCTTCAAGAACATCCTCCTAGAGGATAGAGCGAGACAGGGCATCTGCTCTAGTATTCTTGTCTCTGGGATGGTATTTGAGCACAAAGTCAAAGCGATTAAAAAAACAAGGACCATCTGGCTTGTCTGTGGTTAAGACATTGTGCATGACGTAGATACTCTAGATTCTTATGGTCCGAGAATACGGTAATTTGATGTTGGGCGCCTTCAAGCCAAGGCCACCATTCCTCGAATGCCATTTTAATAGCCAGGAGCTCTTTATCTCCGATCCCATAGTTCTCCTCTGCAGGAGAAAAGTGCCGTGAGAAAAAGGAGCAGGGATGTAAGGCTTTAGAATCTCCAGTTTGGCTCAACTGAAGCCTTCTCTGGCTGGACTCTGCTATGAGAGCTGCCTGGGCCCTCCTCTTCATCTTGAGCCTCTGCCTGCCTCACCTAATGTCTTCGCCTCAACAATGTCTCCAAGTATCTTCGTCTTGTTCCAGTTCCATCGCCTGTCTTTGACCTCTGTCGATCCTGTCACATCTTCCGTTTCCAGGCAGCAGGTCTGAAAAGGCTATCGAGTGACTGGAGTGCTACCCCAGAAACCAGCATTGCATTGTTGGTTCTCTTCTGGTGCGTTCAGATTTGGCAAAAGTCAGGGCTCCTGATCTTCAGCCTGTCTGCCCGTGCTTGGACACATCTTGCCTGCCTCGGTGCTTCCTCGGAGCTCCTCTGCAGTCGCGCCGTGGTCCAAGGGTACACTAACCTCCCTGGAATTGGGACCACTCTCTAGCACTCCTCCAACAGATTGCAAAGACCATGTGTCCGGAGAAAGTGTTCCTGTGTCAGGCCCACGTTTTGGACTTTCAAGAGTTCCTGACCCAAGGAATTTTTTCTTCTCAAATTTTTTTTTTATATCCAAGTTTTATGAATCCCTCGACCTGCAGGAGGCTCCTGCACCCAGGTTCGATGTATTCCATGTTTGCCTAACCTTGTGGCTTCTTCTTTTCTGTCAAGATTTCTGCATTCCTTGGCTCCCAAGATGTAGCCTTGTGTACTTCATTGCTTCAGTTCCTCCACCAAGGAATTCCAGATCCAGTTCTTCTACTCCTCCTAGCTGCGAGAAAGGTGGCTTGAGGAAGGGGTGCTGCTCGCGGGCCTAGTCACGAGCAGCCACTTACCTCCTCTCCCAGGCTGCAGCCAGCGCCGTTCCTGCATGGTGGGGCCGCAGCCTGTGTTTCTCAGCAGTTGGAGATGCTGCTGCTCAACCCCTGTGGCCCATAGGCTGCCCACGCCATTCTCCTACAGCAGGCAGGGCCGCCACTGCCATGCTTCCATGCAGCTTGGAGGCCACCAATGTCATCTTCTTCCCTGCGTGGGCAGGGCTGCCACCTGCAGCCTCCTCTTCACGGCCTGGTGGCCGAGGCTGTCATTCTTCCAGCGGCCTGGGAGTTGCCTATGCCGCGACCTACCTTACAACCCTGTGCTGCTCCTATCTCCTCTTTGCAGCATGGCTGCTGCTGTCCCTGGGCCTGACTTCTTTAGGTGCAGCCATGCCTCTTCTATCCTCTTAAAGGGCCCACAGCGGGAAAGGCCCTGCGGCCCTGATTGATGATGTCTTCGGGCGTCTCCACTGCGGTCTTATAAAAGGGTTCTTCGCTAGTTCTCCAGCATCTTCACAAGGATCCAGTCTGCTCCTGGAATTCTCATCATCTTTATCTTCTTCAAGGCACTCCATTCTTCATGGACATTCCCCTGTCATCTTCATCTGTGGTTTCTGGTCCTTCGTCCTGTCTTCATCCATGATTCCTGGTCTCTTGTCAGATCACATCCTTGTCTTCAGTTGTCCCTGATGTCCTCATCCTCAGATGTTCCTGACATCCTTGTCTTCTGATGTCACATTTCTAGATGTCCTATTTCTTCCGGCTCCTCTCTTTGGTTGCCTAGCCCTCGGATGTTCTTGGTTCCGGTTCGACTCCTAGCTCTCCGCTGATCTCAGCTTCCAGATGAACTTCTGATGCGTCTTCCATGCTGGGTCTGAAGTTTTGCCGCCTTCTGGATGACCTGTCAGGTGCGTCGATCATGCTGGGTCACTGAAGCCTCTGCCTGGGCTGGATCCTGCTTCGAGTGTCACCCGGATTCCTCTTCATTCTGAGTTTTAACCTGCTGTCATCTGTCCACTCATCAAGTGTCCTCGTTGATGTTCCTGATGTTCCTCTCCTCTGATGTCCTTTCTCCAGATGTCCTAGTACACCCCGGCTCTTTGCTTCATATGTCTCAGGTTCCGGGGCCAGCCCTAGCCTGCTTCTAATTGATCTTCTGGAGCTTCTTCCACACCGGGTCTGAGGTTTTGCCTTCTGGATGACCTGTCAGGTGTGTCGATCATTCTGGGTCACTGAGGCCTTCTCCAGCTGGACTCTGCTATGAGAACTGCCCGAGCCCTCCTCTTCATCCTGAGCCTCTGCCTACCTTGCCTAATATCTTCACCTCGATCATGTCTCCAAGAGTCTTCGTCTTGTTCCAGTACCATCGCCTGTCCTTGACCTCTGTCCGTCCTGTCGCATCTGCCGTTTCCAGGCGGCAGGTCCAAAAGGGCTATCAAGTGGCCGGAAGTCTAACCCAGAGACCAGTGAGTTCAGGTTCGGCAGAGGTCAGGGCTCCTGGTCTTCAGCCTGTCTGCCCATGCTTGGACACATCTTGTCTGCCTTGGCGCTTCCTCGGAGCTCCTCTGCAGTTGCACCATGGTCCAAGGGCACACTAACCTCCCCGGAATTGGGACCACTCCCTAGCGCTCCCCCAACAATAACATAGGGTCAGACTTATCATTCTTCAATAATTGCCTTATAATAAGTTTTTTTAAGCTGTTCAGAAGAAAACCTTCAGACAGTGAAAGATTTAATAATATACTTAAGGATGGAGAGATTTCTTCTATAATGATATTTAGTAAACCAACCGATATAAGGTTCAGTTTACATGGAGCAGGATTTAATCTACAAATGGTCTGCTGAACTTCCAAGACTGAAACTGGACTAATCTGTTCCCATTTAGCAACAATTTCACCTGTGGAAGAAATTACAGGGTTACTAACCAGTGGCAATGTTCACAACAGAGCCTCTATTTTTTCATGAAAAAAGTGGGCAAAATCATCACAACTGTATGGGGAAATATGACAAACCGGAAAGTGTGTGATTTTGTAAATAATTTAATAGTGGCAAATAGGGCTTTACAATTAAAGATTTTAGAATGTATCCTTTTTGAATAAAATGTCTTCTTAGTTCTATAGATCATCTGCTTATATTTAGAAAGAAATATTCTGAAACTTTCAAGACTAGTTATAGACTTCACTTTCTCCACGTCCTCTCTCTCTTCCTCACAATTCTTTTAAAGCTTCTTATTGTACCTCATTGTACCTGTTGGACTTAGTCTTTAGTGTCATATACTGTATACTAAAGGCAAATTTAAGAAGCATTGCTCATGCTAATAGTCCCATATACATAATTATCTGGGCCACGCATAAGTAAGACTTTTTAAAAGCCACTAATTATGTGCTTGTATGCGCTTGCTCAAGCAAAAGAAAAAGGCAGGGCATGAGTGGGGCATGGGTGTTTTGGGGCAGGACCAACAGTTACATGCATAAATCTGTATTTTAAAACCAGTGACTGCGGAGTGCAGTGGCTTATTAGTCATTTATTTATTTATTTGTTTAAAGGCTTTTATATACCGGAGTTTATGCACTTGTGCATACCGCTTCGGTTTACACAGAACAAGGAACAGAAAATTACATCAAACAGATTGAACAATTAAACAAATATACAATTACATCCAACAATTGGGTATAAATAACATGGCTAACTTAGTAGGAACTTAGAGTTTGAGGTAAAGGAGAGAAATAGTACCAAGTGGTAACAGAACAATGTTAATGGCTAAATAATAAATATAAATAGTAAATACAAATTCTTATAATAAATACAGGTGTTTACAGATTACAGTCTTCATGAAAAGTTTACGTCTACAGAATAGGGTTAAGTAAATAAGAACTGGCGGTTATTTCTATAGGAGTGAAGACTTCAAAAACTGAGGTTACATCTGGATTAAGAGGTATTGGTGTAGCATGCTCAAATATTTAATGATTTGGAATTGTGAGACCAAGGATAAAATTAGGAGTTGTTTGATATGATTATAAAAGCGAGAATGATTCAAGTTCTGGGATGTGGTTCTGAGCTAGACCTTTAAGTGTAGGCTTTTGTAAAGAACCAGGTCTTGAGTTTCTTTTTGAATGTTCGAGTACACGTTTCGAGGCGAATGTCCGTGGGGAGGGCATTCCAATGAAGGGGGCTGGCAGTCGAGAATGCACGTTTCTTGAGTGAGGACTTGGCTGAAGGTACGTGTAAGGTGCCTAAGTATCTGTTTCTGATTGGTCTTGAAGACTCGTGTAGGCGAAGTGGAAGGCTTAGATCTAGCGACGTTTGTGAATGGATGTTCTTGTGTGTTATAGTTAGCACTTTGAAAATGATTCTGGATCTGATGGGGAGCCAGTGTAAGTGTTTTAGTATGGGTGTTATGTGTTCACTTCTGCTGGTGTTAGTAAGAATCCTTGCGGCAGAGTTCTGCAACATTTGTAGAGGTTTTGTGGTTATGGTTGGAAGGTCTATAAGCAGAGAGTTGCAGTAATCGATCTTGGAAAATAGTATTGTTTGGAGGACTGTTCTGAAGTCCTGAAAATGCAGGAGAGGTTTCAGCTTTTTCAGAATATGTAGTTTATAATAGCATTCTTTCGTTGTGTTCTTGACAAATTCTTTGAGGTTCAGCCTTTTGTCTAAGGTGACCCCCAGGTCTCTTACTTGAGTGGAATTGATCATTGGTGGTGAGGTTAGGTTGTTGGTAGGCTGAAGGTTCTCATCTGGAGTGATAAGCAACAGTTCTGTTTTTGACGTATTAAGTACTAGGTTAAGGCTAGATAGGAGTGAGTTTATGGACTGTAGACAATTGTTCCAGAAGTTGATGGATCTTCTCTAAGTGCCCCTTTAACCCCTCGATCATCTAACGGTCCAACTGACTCCCTCACAGGCTTTCTGCTTCGGATATATTTAAAAAAGTTTTTACTGTGAGTTTTTGCCTCTACAGCCAACTTCTTTTCAAATTCTCTCTTAGCCTGTCTTATCAATGTCTTACATTTAACTTGCCAATGTTTATGCTTTATCCTATTTTCTTCTGTTGGATCCTTCTTCCAATTTTTGAATGAAGATCTTTTGGCTAAAATAGCTTCTTTCACCTCCCCTTTTAACCATGCCGGTAATTGTTTTGCCTTCTTTCCACCTTTCTTAATGTGTGGAATACATCTGGACTGTGCGTCTAGAATGGTATTTTTTAACAATGACCACGCCTCTTGGACATTTTTTACTTTTGTAGCCGCTCCTTTCAGTTTTTTTCTAACAATTTTTCTCATTTTATCAAAGTTTCCCTTTTGAAAGTTTAGCACGAGAGCCTTGGATTTGCACACTGTTCCTTTTCCAGTCATTAAATCAAATTTGATCATATTATGATCACTATTACCAAGCGGCCCCACCACCGTTACCTCTCTCACCAAGTCCTGTGCTCCACTGAGAATTAGATCTAAAATTGCTCCCTCTCTCGTCGGTTCCTGAACCAATTGCTCCATAAAGCTATCATTTATTCCATCCAGGAACGTTATCTCTCTAGCGTGACCCGATGATACATTTACCCAGTCTATATTGGGGTAATTGAAGTCTCCCATTATTACTGCACTACCAATTTGGTTAGCTTCCCTAATTTCTCTTAGCATTTCACTGTCCATCTCACCATCTTGACCAGGTGGACGGTAGTATTCCCCTATCACTGTAGTCTTCCCTGATACACAAGGGATTTCTACCCATAAAGATTCAATTTTGTATTTAGTCTCATGCAGGATGTTTATCCTGTTGGACTCTATGCCATCCCGGACATAAAGCGCCACACCTCCTCCCGACTGCTCCTCTCTGTCATTGCGATATAATTTGTACCCCGGTATAGCACTGTCACATTGGTTATCCTCTTTCCACCATGTCTCTGAGATGCCAATTAAGTCTATGTCATCATTTACTGCTATACATTCTAATTCTCCCATCTTACTTCTTAGACTTCTGGCATTAGCATACAAACATTTCAAAGTTTGTTTTTTGTTTGTATTTTTATTCTGCTTTTTAATTGATAGGGATAAGTTCTTAGAGACTGTTATTAATCAAGATGACTTAGGGAATAGCCACTGCTATTACTGGCCTGGGATCTACTTAATGTTTGGGTATTTGTCAGGTACTTATATCCTGGAATAGCCACTGTTGGAAATGATGGACACTTGTTGCCATGCTGGGTCAGATCTTCTTATGTTCTTAAAAACAGATACCACTCCCCACTGGGTAGGTTACAAAGGTGCAGAAAACACCTGCATGCATGTGATGCAGGAGGCAATGAGAAGAAAGGATTCCAAAGTCTGTTACTCTGTTGGAGTGCCATCTCTTTTCAGAGTGGGGCCAGTGGGCCTATTTCTCCACAAGGTAGGATAAATTTGGTGGCATAATATTCAAAGTGGACTTATGCGCTTAAGTCTGCTTTGACATCTGTGTGCATCTGGAGCATACGCTATGAGAGGGATGTTTGAAAATTAAAATCATAATAATAACTAACAAATCTTTGGGGAAAAAAGCATTGCCATCAATAATTTCATATTTTAATGTCTATATGTTATCTGCAACACTGCTGTTATGAAAACAATACTTCTCAATTCTTCGAGTATAAATCGTGTTTACAAGACCATTAAATCGGTCTGTCCCAAGCGGGCATTTAAATTCTCTTCGCTCCGGCCTGCGCTCTCTTGCTTCGACCGACCCGACGGAGTGCAGGCCTGCGCGTTTGGCGCCGGAGACCCACCGGGGTAAGGCCTAACAACTTTTAAACTCACCCCAGATGGGTCCCCAGTCCGACCACGAGGGTTCCACGCTGCCAGACCATGCCCGAGCCTTCTTCTTGCTGCGCTCCTCTTCCGGCCGCACAGCCTCTTCCAGCCGCACAGCCAACCAATCAGGAGAGCCCAAGACAGCCAATCGGGCTGTCCCAAGCGGGCATTTAAATTCTCTTTTCTCCGGCGCCGCACGCTGAGCGTCGCGCGCCGAAGGAGCGCAACAAAGGGGCCTGCCCCTTTATACGCCCCTTTGTACAGACCCTTTGGACAGACCCAACAAACACCTTCTAGTTTGTTCACTCGAGCTATTTCTTCTCTACCCTCTCTCTCCCCCAAACTGCTTTACACTCTCACCCAGAGCCTCCACCCCTCCCCCTCCTTTATCCTTCACCCACACACATAACACCCCACACAACTTTACCAGCAGCGATTAAACATGTGCTATTTAACCATACCAATCATTTTCAACAGCAAGAGAAACCCAACAAAAAAACTAGGCTCTCATCCCGCACAACAACCTAACAGGCTCATCCCAATCATGCTATCACCCCTGAATCAACTTTTGGGCTTCACACTTATCACGTTGTCTCTTCTGAATGCACAATCCCTCTCAAAAAAAACCCACCTCCTGAATGACATTCCCACAGATGACTTTTTCACACAGCATCCTGACCGGTGTGCCATCACAGAAACGTGGTTAAAGCCAGAAGACACGGTCCACCTCAATCAATCAATCCTCTCCATCCCAAGATTGAAAAAAAGAGGTGGTGGTCTTCTACTATTAAGTTGATTACCTCTGATTTTCATTAGTTTAATCCTCCCATAATGTGGACCAAGGATTTGTGTGATATAATTATTAATTTGATAAATGATTATGAAGATATATTATGTTTCAACTTATCTATTCTTTGATTTTATGACTGTATTGTTTAAAATCCTAATAAAGTATAAATTAAAAAAATATATATATCTACCTGCGGTGGATAGAAGAACTCTATCCACCGCAGGAGGATAGAGTAGGGTAATGTGTAGATAGAGGAGAATAATGTGTAGGGCCTGCGGTGGATAGAAGAACTCTATCCACCGCAGGCCCTACACGTTGGAATTCACTCCCACCAGACCTCAGACTCGAACAATCGACACCAACCTTCAAAAAAAGACTCAAAACCTGGCTGTTCAACCAAGCATTCTCTTAACCCACTCATGTATATACAAGACATATGTATATAAATTGTACTCTCCCTGTTCGTTATTAGTTTTTATCCAAGTTAAATCACCCTGTTCTATGTAAGACATTATAAACTATTCTTTATATTGTCATTGTAATTGTTGAAATGTGAACCGAAGTGATTAGTAACTTTGTTACCTGAACTGCGGTATATAAAACTGTTAAATAAATAAATAATAAATAATGTAGAGGTGAGGGGTCATTTGTAGAGTGAGGAATAGGGATAGGGTGGAAGGATGCATCTGATGGAAATAGGTACAATGTGAAGGCAACCTCTAGCAGAGGGGATGGGACAATGCAAATGCAATATCTGTGATAAAGGAATTTTCAAAGGCAGCCTGTCACAAGGGCCTGGCCTGGAGGCCGGGTCTCATTGCCAGGGCCTGAGCTTAGGTTCAGGGCCAGGCCCGGGTCATAGGCCTTGGAGCTGTTCTGAAGATGTCCCCTTCTTTCTTCTTTTCTTCTTCAACTAATGCCATCCAGAAGAGTCTTGCCAGAATTAACTCTGGCACAACCCCAATGGACTGCAACAGTTGAAGAAGAAAGGAAGAAAGATGAGGATAACTTCAGAGTGATTCCAAGGCCTGGGCTCTGGGCCTGGACATGTTCCTTGGTGGAGGCCCATGTGTCAGGGGCTCCAAACTAACTGAGACCCCAGTGTCAGGACCTGGCCTCCAAGCCAAGGTCCCAGCATTGGTACCTGGCCTCCATGCCGGGTCATGGCATTGGGCCTGGGCTTGAACACTGGCCTAGGCCAAGGCCCAGATGTCAGGACTCGACCTCCAGGCCAGGCACCAGCATTGGGCCTGGGTCCATGCTGAGGCCCCAGTGTTGGGCCTGGGTCCAGGCTGAGGCCCTGGTGTCATGATTGTGATGTGGGTCCTGGGCTTGAGCCCTGGTCTATGTCCTGGCATCAGGACCTGGCCTCTAGCCTGGGCCATGGCATTGAACCTGGGTCAGAACTCAAGCTTAGGCCAAGGTGTTCTCCTTGCGTAGACTGAGGCCAAGGTCCTGGTGACCTACCACGTCCTGGTGACCTACCACGTCCTCACCAGAAGATCCCCACTGGACCAGATAAGTCTGTGTCAGGGAGGGAGATCCTGTACCCATCATTTTTCCAAGTAGGTGGGAGGGAGGGATGGGAGGCCTTGGGAGGCCCTGTTTTTGGTTTTTTTTGTCTGTTTTTGTTCTTATTTTTAATTTTGGGGCAGATTTTAAATGCCTACATGCGTAAAAACAGATGGATTTACGCATGTAGGGGGGTTACGTGCGCCAGGCCTATTTTCAAAAGGCCCGGCGGAGCCCAGGACACGCATAAGTCCCGGGGCTTGAAAAAATGGACGAGGGGCAGGGGCAGGGGCATGGCCAGAGGCCTCTTTTCATCCCTGGGCCTGGGGATTGTGCGCCAGCATTCGGCCGGCAGGGATTAGGTATGGGGGTATTTTTTTTTCGGGCTGGGGGGGCAGGGCAGGTAGGGGAAGAGAGAGGGAGGGGAAGGTGGGGAGGCCAAAGGAAAGTTCCCTCCAAGGCCGCTTTGATTTCAGAATGGGGAAAGCCATCGGGGCCCCTAGGGCTCGGCGTGCGCAAGGTGCACAAGTGTACACCCCCTTGCATGCGCAGACCCCGGATTTTATAACATGTGCGCCGCTGCACATGCATGTTATAAAATCAGGCGTACATTTCTGTGCGCCGGGTAGCCCACACAAATGTACCCCGGCCCTTAATGTTTAATGTATTTATTGTTTTAAACATATGAAACAAATCAAACATTCCACGAACCAAAATAAATGGGGAAAAAAACTCTCAAAAACAAACTGAAAAACGAAAATGAATTGTTATTCCCTGCACACCCCTAATAAATGCAGGGGTGAAAGTTTGTAAGGTAAAGGGAAGAGAAAGGAGAGAGATGTGGAATTATGGGGAGGGAAGAACAGAGGGGTGAGGGGAGTGAGAGATTAAAGAATGGAGTTAAGGAAAAAATAAGAAATAGGACATGAGATAAGGAAGGGGAGGAATAGAAATGGAGTTAATGCAGCATTAGAAGGAAAGAAGAAAAAAGAAAGACTTGGAAAGTAAAGGTGCTTGAGAAGAAAAAAGGATCCTTTGATGGGGATAATGGACTTTAGTGAGAGAATGGAGTGAGAGGAATGGAAAAGAAGACAGGACTGGCAGAAAGAAAAAGAATGAAAATTAATAAAATCTAAAAACTGAATTGAAAAAAATTAAAACCCAGAAATGAAGCAGAACAAACTCAACATGAAAGAATATTTTATTTTGAAGGAATATTTTTTAAACTGGAGAGAATTTCAATAAAAGTCTAGGGGGATTTTCAAACCCACAATTATATGTAATTAATGTAAAAATGCCACAGAATTGCTTCAGAAATCTTAAATATTGTAGCCCTGAATTTTCTAACCCCATTCAGAGAATCTACCCATGAACATCCACAAGAGATCAGGGGCCTGGTCTATAATATCCACTTCTCAATGCACATTGGCTAATGAAACCTGATTTCAGAAAACAACAAAGACAGAAACTCCAGCCCCATACACTTCTGAAAATTCATCTGAAGAATGATCTGAGGCAAAAGGAGAGGTGGTGGAATAAATAGTAGCAAGATCTATTTTTTGATACATCTTAATACTTTATTCAAAAGCAGTGTTTCAGACTGCTTTATCTAAACACATTGAATTGAATAAATACAGCCATGTATTCTTAATACATCATTTGAATTAAGTAGTGCATGTGAGAAGTGGAAAACATAAAAATAGTACTGAACACGTACACGTTTGGATGTCAGTGGAACATTTTGTATCTCATTATTAGCAAGCTTTTAGAGCTGTGAACATATGGCAGCGTTCTTTATATTTTACTCTGCCACTTCATTCTGTTTTAAGCCCTAAAACTGCGACCAATAAAAACATGCCAAAAATGAATATAGCTTAACTAACTTTTATTAAGGATATTTCTTTTAAAAATAAATCTGATGTTCAGTTTACGCCACAGTTTTTAACCTTAAATTTAACATGAGAACTTGCTCAAAGCTAGTCTGAGTCCCTGTGCCATGCACAGGGACTCAGATTTTTAAATGGCTGGTCAGAGTTTAATTCCAAGATTTGTTCTGTCTGACAGCTATTCTCCCCAGCCTTAATGAGAATATACCCCTGCATGTCTATGCTAATGAAGTCTGAAATACATCAGTCCTCTGAAGAGGTACTGTGTTCAGTTCTGGATCCCGTTATCTGAAAAAGGATAGCGACAGGTTAGAGGCGCTCCAGAGAAAGGCATCCAAAATGGTGTGGGGGGTCTGCACCAAAAGACATATCAGACTTGAGGACCTGAACATGTACACCCTCAAGGAGAGGAGAGATGGGGAATTTGATTCAGACAAATACCTGAAAGATATCAATGTCCAAATAAACCTTTTCCAGTGGATAAAAAAGTTGTAGTACTAGGGGAAGAAACAAGGAAGCAGACTCAGGAACAACATCCCAAAATATTATTTTCACACAGAGGATGATAGATGCATTGAACGCCTTCCTGGAGGAGGTGGTGGAGACAGAGACAGCATCAAAATTCAAAAAAGTGTGGTATAAACACAGATGATCTCTTTTGGCAAGAAGATGAAAGCAAAACACTGAGGTAACTTGCAGGGAACAGTGGTTCAACCCAAAACCTGATTGAAAGGATTGCATTGTGCTTTCAAGAAAGGCATAGGGGTAACCTGCATGGAAAAGCACTTACAATCCTAAACAGAAGGTGTGGGGGTAACCTGCGTGGAGCAGCAGTTACAATCCTGAACAGAAGATGTGGGGGTATACTGCATGGATCAGCAGTTACAATCCTAAACAGAAATTATGGGGGTAACTTGCATGGAGCGACAGTTACAATCCTAAACAGATGGTGTGGGGGTAACCTGCATGGAGCGGCAGTTACAATCCTAAACAGAAGCTGTGGGGGTATACTGCATGGATCAGCAGTTACAATCCTAAACAGAAATTATGGTGGTAACTTGCATGGAGCGACAGTTACAATCCTAAACAGAAGGTGTGGGTATACTGCATGGATCAGCAGTTACAATCCTAAACAGAAGGTGTGGTGGTAACCTCCATGGAGTGGCAGTTATTAGGGATGAGAATTGGGCTTCGGACGATTGAAAATATTGTACGATATTTTCAAAATCGTCAGAAATTGGGGGCTCCCCCAAAACGATAGGAAAACCCCATGATATTGTTTGTGGGGGTTCTCTTATTCTTTTGGGGGAGGGCGGGAAAAACAACACAAAAAAATAACCCCTAAACCCACCCCGACCCTTTAAAACTAATCCCGTAGCTTACCCCACCCTCCCGACCCCCCAAAAAACTTTTTACAGGTACCTGGGGGTCCAGTGGGGATCCCAGGAGCGATCTCCCGCTCCTGGGCCGTTGGCTGCCACTAATCAAAATGGCGCCGATGGCCCTTTGCCCTTAACATGTGACAGGGTATCCGTGCCATTGGCCGGCCCCTGTCACATGGAGGGAGCACTGGATGACCGGCGCCATCTTTAAAAATGGTGCGGGCCTTCCAGTGCTCCTACCATGTGACAGGGGCCGACCAATGGCACGGATACCCTGTCACATGTTAAGGGCAAAGGCCATCGGCGCCATTTTTATTAGTGGCAACAGACAGCCCGAGAGCGGGAGATCGCTCCCGGGACCCCCACTGGACCACAAGATACCTGTAAAATGTTTTTTTGGGGGTCAGGAGGGTGGGGGGAAGCTAAGGGATTAGTTTTAAAGGGTCGGGGTGGGTTTTTTGTTTATCGGCTCGGGCGCAGGCGATAAACAAAACCGCGAGCGGGCCGGACGAAAAAAAAACCACGATGTGAATCGGAACCAGAATCCGAATCAATTCCGGTTCCGATTCACATCTCTAGCAGTTATAATCCTAAACAGAAAGTATGGGGGTAACCTGCATGGATCAGCAGTTACAATCCTAAACAGAAGCTGTGGGGGTAACCTGCATGGAGCGGTAGTTATAATCCTAAACAGAAGCTGTGGGGGTAACCTGCACGGAGCAGCAGTTACAATTCTAAACAGAAGGTGTGGAGGTAACCTGCACGGAGCAGCAGTTACAATAAACACAAGGTGTGGGGGTAACCTACACGGAGCAGCAGTTACAATTCTAAACAGAAGGTGTGGGGGTAACCTGCACGGAGCAGCAGTTACAACCTTAAACACCTTGCAGGGCAGACTTGTTGTGCCATTTTGGTCCTTTTCTGGCATCATTTACTATATTATTATGTTAGATGAAAACTTTGGGCTAGATTTTAAAAGCCCTGTGCGCGTAAATCCTGCCGGATTTACGCGCACAGGGCACTCGTGCACCTGTTTTGCATAGGCTGCCGGTGTGCGCAAAGCCCCAGGATGCGCGTAAGTCCCGGGGCTTCGTAAAAGGGGCGGGAGGGGACGTGTCCGGGGGGCATGTCGGCAGTCCGAGGGCGTGTCCTGGGGGCATGTCCGGGGGACATGGGGGCAGTCCGGGGTGGGTCCGGGGACATAGCGATGGTTCGAGGACGGGCCAGGAGGGCGGTCCCGAGTCCCCTGGCACTGCGGCCTGTGCCGGGGGATGCTGAGGCAGCGCGCGCAGGTTACGCCTGCTTCAAGCAGGCGTAACTTGCACAACAAAAGGTAGGGAGAGATTTAAGTAGGGCTGGGGGGTGGGGTAGATAGGGGAAAGGAGGGGAAGGTGGGGGGACGTGGAAGGAAAGTTCCCTCGAGGCCGCTCCGATTTTGGAGCGGCCTCGGAGGGAACGGAGGCAGGCTGCGCGGCTTGGCGCACGCAGGCTGCCGATTTTGCACAGCCTTGCGCGCGCCGACCCCAGATTTTATAAGATACACGCGGCTACGTGAATATCTTATAAAATCCGGCTTACTTTTGTTCGCACTGGTTGCGGGTACTTTTTTAAGATCTACCTCTTTGTGTTCATTAAGATTGGATTTTAAGGTCAAAAGTTTGTATCCTTTGTTCATTCAGAACATTTTCATTGTGACTCATTTTCTCCACTGTGACATATCTTGAAACTGACACAAGTGGCATAAAAGCAATACAGTATGCATCAGGAGGACGTTTAAGTGAAGTTTTTCTATTTCCTACCTTAGCAAGTATCTTAATTAGTATATGGGTTTCAGTAAAGTTAATCAGAAATTTCCCAGAAAAACAGTTATAAAACATTACTTTTCTCAGCTAGCTAAGTATAATCAAATCACATATACTATAATAAAGGGATGTACAGGGAACAGTTTGGGGTTTGTTTTTTTTCCGCTGGGATTTTTTTAAATTTGTGTTTGTTTAATGTTTGTTTCAGTTTCTTTTATTTATTGAACCAAAATTTAAAAAAAATTACATGTTTTAAAACCTAGATAATAAAGCAAACTTCCCCTCCCACACCAGATGCCAAAATAGAAAAATTATTCCCTCACTGGGCCTTCCCTTAAGCCCCCCAATTCCTCCCAAAGGTCTCTTACTGCCTTCTTGGGGTCTGAAAAGGGGCAAGGTAGAAACAATCCCCATTCATTCCTGCCCCTCCAAGTTCTGATTCTAAAATGGAATTTTATCTAGTCAAGGGAACATGCAAAAAATACATTTAAACTGACATCATAAAAATATTTTTATTCCACACATTATTTAATCATAGCATAGAAAAAAAAACTATTTCTTCATATAGCTTGGGTAATGGGTGCTGTTTTAAAAAAAATTGCTTGATTTGGTATATAATTTGTTTTGATGTATTATTTGAAGCAATAGGATATTTTTCTGTGCTATGTTAAGTAATGAGTGGAATAAAAATATTTTTAGGGATAGTCAGTTTAAATGTATTTTTTGCATGTTTCTTTGGCTAGATAATGTTTGTTTCATGCAATAATTAATTTTTGCTTTTCTAGTCTACAATGGAACTGGTTGACTGGCACTGGCCTCAGGGTCAGCTGGCACCATTTTAAAACAAGGAACTGACTGGGCTGAAGTGACTGTGGATCTCTCCTGCCCCTTTCTACCTTGTAGACCCCGGGAAGGGAGTAAGAGATCAATGGGAGGGGTGGGGAGGCTTACAGTGAAGGTGTAGGGAGTGCATAATTTTGATGTTTTATGGTGCTTCTGTTTTATGCTGTTGGCTTTTTGAAACTAAAGTCAATGAAAAAGAAATTTTAGAGGGTGTTTGTTTTGTTTCAATTTTAAATGAAAATATGAGTGTTTGATTGCAATTTTCATTTTGTTTAAAAGAGAATGTAGATCCCTACTTTAATACTGAAATTATTGGCTTGGCATACATTATGCTAAAAACCATGCACTAAGATTTTCTTTTTCCATAGACCACAGAATGGAAGACAAGCATAACATCTTCCATACTGCGTAAGGCTAAGAGTTCATCAAGCCCAGTATCCTGTTTCCAACAGCGGCCAATCCATGTCACAAATACCTGGCAGGATCCCAAAAGGTAAATAGATTCCAATGCTGCTAATGCCCATACCTTTTTTAAACCGAGCTATGCTACCAGCTTTCACTATGTCCTCTGACAACAAATTCCAGAGCTTAATTATTAGGGATGTGCATTCATTTTGAACGTATGTGCAATCCGCAATGGATAGGTCCCTATTTGTTGCATTCGTTGGTTCGTGAAACGCATGGCGAATCCCCATGAATGCAACGTATCATTACCGAATTTACCCTCACCCTCCTGACCCCCCCCCCCCAAGACTTGCCAAAAGTCCCTGGTGGTCCAGCGGAGGTCCGGGAGCGATCTGCTGCATTCAGGCCATTGGCTGCCAGTATTCAAAATAGCACCGATTGCCTTTGCCCTTACTATGTCACAGGGGCTACCAGTGCCATTGGTCAGCCCCTGTCACATGGTAGGAGCAATGGACGGCCAGCGCCATCTTGTGCTCCTACCATGTGACAGGGACAACAACGATCTGCGGCTGGCCCCACCCCCTAGACGCAGGGCTTCTGATTTAAAGGGGCCAGTGCGGGAAACAGGAGGACAGCCCCCTGCTGACATCAGACGCTGCTGGTTTATTTTAACCCGGCAGCCACAGCCAGCCAGTGCCTTGCAATGAAGTTCACTCTTCGGACTAGCTAGTTGTGCTTCCTGGTTCCTGCTTGTTCCTGATGTCTGATTCCTGGCTCCTGACCTTGCTTCGTTCTTCGACTCCAGCTTCAGCTTCCGTCCCTGGTTTTGGCATTCGACATCTGACTCCTGGCTCCTGACCTTGCTTCATTCTTCGACTCCGGCTTCAGCTTCTGTCCCTGGTTTTGGCATCCGACATCTGACTTCTGGCTCCTACCTTGGCTTATTCCTGGACTTCGGCTTCATCTCCCTCTACTGCCATAGGTACTTGTTCTTCACTAACCCGGAGGTTTCTCCTAAGCCTCAGCGGCTCGGGTCCTCACGGGCTCCTCCCGGGGGGACTGCGGGCTTCCAAGGGTGAAGTCTCTCCGGACCTCCTGGGCACCATCTCATCGTTGGATTACCTCGGCAGGCTACTCTTCTGATCCTTGGTCGCATAGGATCCACCTAAGACCAAGAGGCCTGGGTCCCTACAGGCTCCTCCTGGGGGGACCTCGGGCTTCCAGTGGTGAAGCCCTCCTCAAAGTCTCTCTGCAGCGCCGTCTCCCGGCTGCGATGCCCGCTGTGGGATTCCACAGCATTACACCTGTCATCTCAGCCGGCCCAAGGGTCCACGATCCTAACATATTGCATTCCAATCAGAAGAATAAGGACCCATCCTGACTTCCTGAGAATGATTATGCAAATATGAAGTGAACCATTGTAGTACAGTCCAATAATTCCAAATTATTTCATATGTTGTAGCAGAAAATTATGGAGGCAGATGTGCACTTATAGGGAAAGAAAAGGCAAAAGAATAACCACTGCCTATCTCTGGAATAACCTCACGGAGGGATCTTGAAGCCCCAACCAACAGTATCAACGTCTTTTCCTCCTGACTTTGGGCATCCTTCCTTTTAGGAGACTGAACTCAGCAACCAAGAACATGATTCTGCTGAAGGCACTTGATGCAAATTTTTTGGCCAGTGCTTCTCAGAAAGGCACAATATTATTGTTCCTGTTTCACGCTTGTCATATGTTACTGTCTCATTTCCCTCATTCCATCCATATGGCATTGGATGTAATAGTAGCCTCTTGCAACTCACAATTAGAATGCATCTCAGTTGCATGTTGAGCCTCCGGATTCAGTTGGTCAAACAGGAAATTGTGTACCAGTGCAGTTTGTTGATAATGATGAGCCTGGGAATGTTCTTCATATGTTTTCTGAAAATCCAATACCTATTGAAGGTTATTAGTATGGTCCTTCTCTTAATCTCTCATTTTTCCTTGATACATTTGGGAGATATAGCAAGAAAATGATGACGTCTGGGCTAAGAAGAAACCCCTCATCATCAGATGACCGCTTCAGGATCTGACTGAGCCACAGATTACAAAGGGACTCACAGCTCATATATCTTGTTTGGAGCTGGGATCCAAAGGTTCCTGGGGTCAAGGAACCAGGACCAGTGTTAAGTTGTGCGGTGTCTTAGTGAGTCAAAAGGATGGTCTAGCAGGGCATCAAAAACCAAGGCAAGAGGTCCAGCCATGAGAAGTAAGTTGCAAAAGCACAAAGGTTCAGCAGTGAGAAGTCAGGAGCAAAAATAAGGAGGTCCTGCAGAAAGGAATCAGGAAACCGGAAATTGAGCTAGGAATAGGAAATTACCCCAGGGTGCCTTTTTGCCAGTAATGGTTGGCTTTATATAATGCTCCTAATTGGTGCTCTGTCTTTCCCTGATCAAATCCTTGTTCAGTTAAGGGAAGAGAAGTACTTCATCCCTTTTTTTTAGAAAACATGTATTTTCTAGAGGCTGCATCTTTCCTGTGACTCTCCCCTGATTGTAGAGTTTTACATTAGCTGATTTAGTATATGTTAGATTTTCCCATTGATTCTTTTAGTTGGCATGCATCTTGGAAAAAATTCAAATGAAAACATGTTGTGATTGAAGTGGTTTTGCTTCTTGGTCTTAGTTTAAGTTGACATCATGGTGGAAGCAAGTTCATTGCATAGTCTCTGCCCAATTCCAGACATTGCTGATGTCATGAAAATGACTCTGCATATCCTAACAGGGTTATTGGAGGTCATGTATGTTGCAATTATGCTGCTAATATATCTTACTATTCTCAGTGAGGATCAGTCTAAAAAGTCATATAATGGGGATTTTTTAAATTTTTCCAGATATGCAAAGCTTCTGAGATGCATTCTATAATGCAAGATCTGATTATTTTATTGGTACCTGGATTAGATTTTCCACACAAGCTGTGGACAACATTGAACAGGATACAGACTGGACAACAAAGGTGTGGTTATCTTTTACATCAATGAAACTTTATGTTGCGGTCCCGGTTGCAAGCCTTGCGACCGAGTCCTTACCTCCGGTCTCGGGGCAGCAGCGTCGGGGCTCACAGGGTGTTTGGACTCGTCCTGGCCTCTCAGCTGCTCCACAGCGGGGTGCGCAGCTTGTTGGGCCTACTCAGGCCTTCTCGTAGTGGCGTCTCCACGAGGGAGACGCCGCTGAGCCCCAAAACCTGACTCCTCCCCCTCTGGGCACGTGCGCGGGGAAGCCCGATTTAAAGGGCTTTTTCCGCCAGACCACGGACCGCCCACAAAATGACGTCAGATGCTGGCTTGTATTTAAGCCGGCGTCTGCTTCCTGTATTCGCCTTGCAACGAGGTTCCTGCTTGTTGCAGCGTTCAGTTCCTGTCCTGCCTGGATCTTCGGCTCCTGTTCCAGTTCGGATCTTCAGCTCCTGCTCCAGTTCGGACCTTCGGCTCCTGCTCCAGGTTTGGGCTTGCAGCTTCTGTTCCAGTCTTGGATCTGCTATTTCTGTCCAGTTCTGGATTCCCGGATCTGGATCTTCTGCTTGTCTCTCTGGCTCCTGACTTCAATTTGCTCCTGGCTACTGTCCTTGCCACCTGCCTCGACCTCGGACTGTTCCATCACCCTTCACTCCTTCTGACCTCCTAAGCCCCAGCAGTCTGGGACTTCACGAGCTCCTCTTGGGGGAGTCCTCAGGTTTCCAGGGTGTAGCCGTCGCCTTGTCTCCAGCGATCTCCTAAGTCCCAGCGGTCTGGGACCTCACGAGCTCCTCTTGAGGGGTCCGCAGCTTCCAGAGTGAAGACTTCAGCTCTTCGTACGGCTTGACACCGCCTCCCGGCCTACTGCCTCACCATGGAGTGCTCACCTCTTCCATCTTCTCAGTCCACTAGGCCGGCCCAAGGGTCCACTGCTACATCTGTAACACTTTATTTAAGTTTCAGTTGTGATTGTAGCAATGAAAGCCAAACAAATGGAACATAGCTTTAAAGTCTATCCCCTCAGTCTCTTTCAGAGTACATACCAGATATCCCTGTGCTCATATTAGATTCAATAACTTAGCTTCAAAATTTGTACTTTTAAGCCTAAATCAGTGATGCCAAGGCTTTTACAAATTAAAAAAAAATAAAACAAGAGGTTGTTCTGTAAAAATATATCATCTAATCTCGCTAGTTCTTCCCCATCATTTTTGTCCTGCTGTTAGAGCCTGCCTTTTCTTAGATGGGTCTCTATTTCACAAGGTGACTACTAGTCTACTACAGATATAGAAGAAGAATTGACATCCGTAAAACTGATGGGATATATTTTAGACCCCTGCCTATTCTGACTAATTGAAAGCCTTAAGCAGGTCTTTCTAGAACCTATTAAAGGTACTCCAAATACTTCTGTATCAGAAGGAGTATTCCTGAGCATACTGAAAAAAGATGCTTCAGAATTGAAAATGTTGCTTCAGATCCTTCATAGATGATAATAGTATACTAGATGCTAAAAATTGTGAGCTCAAACCGAATCATAGTACAGAGATATTAATAACTTCTTAATACCCTTTTGTGAGAAATGGACAAAGGCAGAGTGGTTATATTAGTATCCCTGAACATATCATCTACTTTTGACACGTTAAGCCATAAAATTCTTTTAGCAAGGCCAGTGGAGATTAGAGCTGATGGCATTGTTTTAGAATGGCTTGATTCCTTTTTATCTTCTCACACTCAGCAGGTTAGAGTAAATGAGAATTTCTCCTTCACAAAAATTATAACCACTGGAGTACCATAAGGGGCAGCCTGATCTTTGATGTTATATCTGCACCTATTTGGAAATGTTATTGCAACCCTAGTGATACAATATAAACTTTAAGCAGGTGACATACAGTTTAGCCTTCCTATTGAAACATCTATACAGGACACATTAGAGACATTGCTAACCTGTCTAAATGTCATTGATTCCTGGATGACTACAAGAAAGCTTGTTTTAATTACTTCCAAAACAGAAATTTTTTGGGATTATTCAATCCCACACATTCAGGGCTGGATTCATGCATAAGAAACATAGGCATGTGCCTTGAGCACCAGATTCCGAAGGCACTCAAAATAAGATTTCCTCTGCTGCTGTCTGATTTCTTGGGGCAAAATCTCCCACCCCTGGTCCATGTTCATGGACAAATCAGCAAACCCAAAGCCCAAACACCAATGTATTCTGAGGACTCAATAATCACAAAACAAACAATAGGTCTCTCAGTAGAAAAAATAATTTTCAATATCTTCCACCGCTACACCAACGTTTTTTAATATATGTTATCTATATGTTGGTGTAGTGGTGAAGTTGGTGTGTAGCGGTGGAAGATATTGAAAAAAAAATTTTCTACTGAGAGACCTATTGTTTGTTCCATGTTCATGGACACCATAATCTTAAATCCTGCCTGCTCACATTTGAAATGTCAAGATCAGTACATAAGAACATAAGAAAATGCCATACTGGGTCAGACCAAGGGTCCATCAAGCCCAGCATCCTGTTTCCAACAGTGGCCAATCCAGGCCATAAGAACCTGGCAAGTACCCAAAACTAAGTCTATTCCATGTAAACATTGCTAATGGCAGTGGCTATTCTCTAAGTGAACTTAATAGCAGGTAATGGACTTCTCCTCCAAGAACTTATCCAATCCTTTTTTAAACACAGCTATACTAACTGCACTAACCACATCCTCTGGCAACAAATTCCAGAGTTTAATTGTGCGTTGAGTAAAAAAGAACTTTCTCCGATTAGTTTTAAATGTGCCCCATGCTAACTTCATGGAGTGCCCCCTAGTCTTTCTACTATCCGAAAGAGTAAATAACCGATTCACATCTACCCGTTCTAGACCTCTCATGATTTTAAACACCTCTATCATATCCCCCCTCAGTCGTCTCTTCTCCAAGCTGAAAAGTCCTAATCTCTTTAGTCTTTCCTCATAGGGGAGTTGTTCCATTCCCTTTATCATTTTGGTAGCCCTTCTCTGTAACTTCTCCATCGCAATTATATCTTTTTTGAGATGCGGCGACCAGAATTGTACACAGTATTCAAGGTGCGGTCTCACCATGGAGCGATACAGAGGCATTATGACATTTTCCGTTTTATTCATCATTCCTTTTCTAATAATTCCCAACATTCTGTTTGCTTTTTTGACTGCCGCAGCACACTGCACCGACGATTTCAATGTGTTATCCACTATGACACCTAGATCTCTTTCCTGGGTGTAGCACCTAATATGGATCCCAACATTGTGTAATTATAGCATGGGTTATTTTTCCCTATATGCATCACCTTGCACTTATCCACATTAAATTTCACCTGCCATTTGATGCCCAATTTTCCAGTCTCACAAGGTCTTCCTGCAATTTATCACAATCTGCTTGTGATTTAACTACTCTGAACAGTTTGTGTCATCTGCAAATTTGATTATCTCACTCGTCGTATTTCTTTCCAGATCATTTATAAATATATTGAACAGTAAGGGTCCCAACACAGATCCCTGAGGCACTCCACTGTCACTCCCTTCCACTGAGAAAATTGCCCATTTAATCCTACTCTCTGTTTCCTGTCTTTTAGCCAGTTTGCAATCCACGAAAGGACATCGCCACCTATCCCATGACTTTTTACTTTTCCTAGAAGCCTCTCATGAGGAACTTTGTCAAACGGCCTTCTGAAAATCCAAGTATACTATAACTACCGGTTCACCTTTATCCACATGTTTATTAACTCCTTCAAAAAAGTGAAGCAGATTTGTGAGGCAAGACTTGCCCTGGGTAAAGCCATGCTGACTTTGTTCCATTAAACCATGTTTTTCTATATGTTCTGTGATTTTGATATTTAGAACACTTTCCACTATTTTTCCTGGCACTGAAGTCAGGCTAACCGGTCTGTAGTTTCCCGGATCGCCCCTGGAGCCCTTTTTAAATATTGGGGTTACATTTGCTATCCTCCAGTCTTCAGGTACAATGGAAGATTTTAATGATAAGTTACAAATTTTTACTAATAGGTTTGAAATTTCATTTTTTAGTTTCTTCAGAACTCTGGGGTGTATACCATCCGGTCCAGGTGATTTACTACTCTTCAGTTTGTCAATCAGGCCTACCACATCTTCTAGGTTCACCGTGATTTGATTCAGTCCATCTGAATCATTACACATGAAAACCTTCTCCATTATGGGTACCTCCCCAACATCCTCTTCAGTAAACACCGAAGCAAAGAAATCATTTAATCTTTCCGCGATGGCCTTATCTTCTCTAAGTGCCCCTTTAACCCCTCGATCATCTAATGGTCCAACTGACTCCTTCACAGGCTTTCTGCTTCGGATATATTTAAAAAAGTTTTTACTGTGAGTTTTTGCCTCTACAGCCAACTTCTTTTCAAATTCTCTCTTAGCCTGTCTTATCAATGTCTTACATTTAACTTGCCAATGTTTATGCTTTATCCTATTTTCTTCTGTTGGATCCTTCTTCCAATTTTTGAATGAAGATCCTTTGGCTAAAATAGCTTCTTTCACCTCCCCTTTTAACCATGCCGGGTAATCGTTTTGCCTTCTTTCCACCTTTCTTAATGTGTGGAATACATCTGGACTGTGCTTCTAGAATGGTATTTTTTAACAATGACCACGCCTCTTGGACATTTTTTACTTTTGTAGCTGCTCCTTTTAGTTTTTTTCTAACAATTTTTCTCATTTTATCAAAGTTTCCCTTTTGAAAGTTTAGCACGAGAGCCTTGGATTTGCACACTGTTCCTTTTCCAGTCATTAAATCAAATTTGATCATATTATGATCACTATTGCCAAGCGGCCCCACCACCGTTACCTCTCTCACCAAGTCCTGTGCTCCACTGAGAATTAGATCTAAAATTGCTCCCTCTCTCGTCGGTTCCTGAACCAATTGCTCCATAAAGCTATCATTTATTCCATCCAGGAACGTTATCTCTCTAGCGTGACCCGATGATACATTTACCCAGTCTATATTGGGGTAATTGAAGTCTCCCATTATTACTGCACTACCAATTTGGTTAGCTTCCCTAATTTCTCTTAGCATTTCACTGTCCATCTCACCATCTTGACCAGGTGGATGGTAGTATACCCCTATCACTGTAGTCTTCCCTGACACACAAGGGATTTCTACCCATAAAGATTCAATTTTGTATTTAGTCTCATGCAGGATGTTTATCCTGTTGGACTCTATGCCATCCCGGACATAAAGCGCCACACCTCCTCCCGACTGTCTCCTCTCTGTCATTGCGATATAATTTGTACCCCGGTATAGCACTGTCCCATTGGTTATCCTCTTTCCACCATGTCTCTGAGATGCCAATTAAGTCTATGTCATCATTTACTGCTATACATTCTAATTCTCCCATCTTACTTCTTAGACTTCTGGCATTAGCATACAAACATTTCAAATTTTGTTTTTTGTTTGTATTTTTATTCTGTTTTTTAATTGATAGGGATAAGTTAGAATTTTTAGGTCAGGTGAGTTTTTAGTTACAGGCACTTGGACTACTTTTCTAATTATGGAACCTCACTGTTGGGATGCCCTAATTCTAATGCATCATTAGTATCCTTTAAAGATACCTCTCTCCGAACCATGCGCTGCTGAGCGGACTGTCGGCTTTCCCCTTGTTCTAGTTTAAAAGCTGCTCTATCTCCTTTTTAAAGGTTAGCGCCAGCAGTCTGGTTCCACCCTGGTTAAGGTGGAGCCCATCCCTTCGGAAGAGACTCCCCCTTCCCCAAAAGGTTCCCCAGT
The DNA here is from genome assembly GCF_901001135.1 of Rhinatrema bivittatum. Taxonomy (NCBI): domain Eukaryota; kingdom Metazoa; phylum Chordata; class Amphibia; order Gymnophiona; family Rhinatrematidae; genus Rhinatrema; species Rhinatrema bivittatum. The sequence goes on along the minus strand of NW_021820920.1, from coordinate 29,544 downwards.
TCCTAAACAAAACTGAATCCCTCTTCCTTGCACCATCATCTCATCCACGCATTGAGACTCCAGAGCTCTGCCTGCCTCTGGTGACCTGCGCGTGGAAAAGGGAGCATTTCAGAGAATGCTACCCTGGAGGCTCTGGATTTAATCTTTCTACCTAAGAGCCTAAATTTGGCTTCCAGAACCTCCCTCCCACATTTTCCTATGTCGTTGGTGCCCACGTGTACCACGACAGCCGGCTCCTCCCCAGCACTGTCTAAAATCCTATCTAGGTGACGCGTGAGGTCCGCCACAGTTCATGACTTCAGTGTTATTCCTGTCAGCATCTCTTTTAGACCACAGGTAAAGGCCATTTTCAAAGCTGCCTTTGTTAAACTCTGGTTGCATAGGCACCTTAGGTTTGTTTTAGATCTATAATCCAAGCCCTTGTTTTAATTTCTTTAAATTACTGTAATGTAATTTAGGAGGGCTTGCCAAAAAAGACAATGAAAAGTCCTGCAAGTAGTGCAAAATTCTGCACATTACTAATTACCGGCTGCGGAAAATGGGAACAGGTGACTCCAAGACTGAATTGCAACTGACTCCCCATTGCTTTGCGTGCTAAATTTAAGCTTTTTACTTTAGTCCTTAAGCTCTTCAAGACAATGGTCCTGAATTTGTAATGTATAACCGTTAGTATCCTTTTTATATACAGTACCTGCTCTACTAATAAATAGCGGCTTACAGTTCTGTCTTTTAAAGAATAGGGTAAACAGACATCTTGGCACTAGGGTGACCAATTGCCCAGATTTTGACTTGACAGCCCACTTTTGCAGCCTGTTGTACAATGTCCGGTTCCAAGGGTACCTGGACACTGTAGAACCCGGTCAGACAAGGCGAGGGGCCAATCAGTGGTGGCAGCCTGGCAACGCTCCAATCACCTGTCTGTTTTCGGGGCTCGGTTGGACTCTCCTCCTCCTCCTCTGCCTCTCTCATAGTTGTACCACTCTTGTTTCTACTTCACACTGTCCTCCTGGGAGTCACAGAGGAAGAGAAGAGTCCAACTGAGCCCAAAAGACAGGCAGGCAGAATCTGCCTAGGAAAAAAATCTATGCTCGATTTGAAAGAGAAAAAAGGGGGGGGGGGGGTAGAGGAAGGCAGCTGTGGTTGGACGGCCCCCTCCCCCAAAGTGTCTGGTCCTGCTCAATGGCTACCTGGCTCAGTGGTTTTCTTTCACAAGCTCACAAACTTGGGACACATTATCCCAATCTTTGAGACAGGATTGCTAAATTTAGGGAGAAACTGAAAATTTTTCTATTTAGTGAATCTCTTGCAAGTGGGGGCCTGTTGATGATTTTGAGCTCATCTCCTCTGTTAGCTAATTTCATTTTATAGCAGTAGTAATTTTATTTTATTGTAAATTGTATTTTGTGTGTCCTATTTTGTGGTATAATGTTGTTTTGCAATGTGCACTGAAGGATTTTCATCTCATATAGTGAAAAAGAAATGGTTTTAAAAATATAACCAATGCTAATATACTGCGATCACTGATGAGATAATTTTTACTTACCAAAGTCACTGACTATGCTTCTGCTGAAAAGATTTCTAACAACCAAACTTGTTGTGAATTTTCTTAGAAATATTTACTCTTTCTTATTTTTTATTTTATACAGGAAGAGACATTCTTCGGTTGTTGAGAGGGTGTAACCAAGGCATTTATATGAACATCTTTGAGTCAGGTGTGATAAACATCCGGAGATGAGCAACTTGCACAACATGAGCCGAAGAACCAGCTAGCATGCAGTTGTTTATCTTCAAAAGCTTCATTCAGTACATGTTTGTGCAGGCTTCTGCAGAGTCGGTATTGCTTTCTTTTAGTATATGGAGCTTACTTGAAGCTTTTATTTTTCCATTTTAATTATGAAAACCACAATGTTAAACAAGGAAAATATTGTGCAACTGAAATCACATTAACCTTTTCCATGCCAGCTATTAGGAGTCCATGCTTTATTTCAATCTGTTAACATTTTAGCGATGCCCCTCAGTTCATGATCTGCGCTTTTTTAACTTTGCGATTTTCACTTTGTTTTGCTCAGGCCAGCACACAGCAAATATGTTTTTCTCAGAGTTATTATCATGGTGGCTGAGTGCAATGGGAATCAAAGTGTAATCATAGAAATCTATGAAAAACTAGTGAGCTTGATTTCTGGAGGAACGTTTTTCCAATTCTGTGCCTGTATGGAGCAAACATTTTAATAAATCAGATCCACTGTAGATAAAATATCTGTACTAAGTGGTTTCTATAGATGTAGAAAGTGAAACTCTTGGTATATTGGGCCCCAAAATTAGGAAAAGACAGAAATGCACAGGACGTAAGCCATGCCACAACACTAATCTCGATTCAGAGTTACAGTCTACCATTCCAGTGTGTTCTACTAATTTCTTATCAATGGCATTAATCCAGCTGCTGCGACAGTGCTTTCAGAAAACAATTTAACAAGGAGCTCCCAAGAGCTTCTTCCAGCTCCTCACTGGTGCAGGCTATTTCAGACTGGAACCTGAAAATATGGGAATGTTAGCAAGCTATCTAGGGGACAGCTGCAAGCAAACCAAGCAAGGCCCAATTAGGGAAAGCAAAAAAAGATATAACCGTGTTTATTCTGAACCTGCAAAAGTCTTTTAAGCTGAATTAGAGGAAGTGGTTACAGTTAAACCTGAACAAACAGTTCAGTTAATTTCTGTTCCATTCTTAGGCTATCAGAAATGACATCCATCCAAATATGCTCTCCTTTTAAAATAAAAGACTTATAAAAGATTCGGTATGTTTTATGAGCTCTCCCAGTTTAAATGTGTTTACTTTACTGCAGTTCAATCCAACACTTCAGAGCAAGCCACTTATGTGGCATTATTCTAACTGATAAATATCTTTGCCTGCAATGTGTATCAAAATTAGATAATTCTGATAATTGTTTCTCTGCCTAACAACTTAAGCTGGAAATGTTTCTGGCATAAACTACATTTTATGCTTCCTCCAGAACCACAGATCATATAAAACTACTTTTCAACCAATTCACGTATTGCATAAGGTTCTTCGGGTTCTGGGCACCTTGTGCTTTTCATGCAACATTCAAATGAGGTTTATTTTGACACATTTTGAGAATGAGTGTCTCAGAGCCAGGGAAAGGAAAGAAAATCAGTATCTCAAGTCTAAATATTCAACAAGATTATAAAATAAGCTAGAGATAGGCATCTAAATTCAGCAAAGAGAAATAATGCTTACAATATTATATTAACCAATAGAATTTAAGTTAACGCAAATTAAGTTGCTGCTAAAAATTACTGCAAGTCCCAGAGAAGCTGTCACTACTAGTGCTGCTAGACCTTTGTATCATCCTGACTACCACTATCACCAAGGGACAGAGGTAATAGGATGGTCCAGTCAGTAAATGGCAAATTAAAAATTCTCCACACAGCGGTACCTCCCCTTTCATTGCATTTGTATGTACAGCATTTCTTGACTAGATCTCTATCCAACTCTTCTGTCTATGTTGGAAGCCAGTAAAGCCACTCCATTGTAGAGAGAAGTGCCATCTTCTTTTACCGAGGTAACTCAAATTACCTCCTTTTTCCCTTTACCCGCTGCTTTTTAATATAATTTTTTTGCAAAGTGCTATACCTCCCACTTTTCCGCATATCCTTTCTTTACTGGGGAAGATCCAATACAGATTTAACAAAGGAAACTTGTGCCTTACCAATCTATTAGAATTTTTTGGAGGTGTAAATAAATGTGCATAATGATGAGCCAGTCGATATAGTGCATCTGGATTTCCAAAAAGCATTTCACAAATTCCCTCTCAGGAAATTAAAATGTCATGTTATAAGAGGTTATGTACTGTTCTGGATTGGTAACTGGCTAAATGATAGTAAACAAAGAGTAGGACTTAATATCTGATTTTTCCAATGGGGAGAGGTAAATATTAGAAAATAGATATGCATTTCAAACAAATGGATTTATTTGAAACAAATAGAAAAAAAGGGGTTGTCAGGGGAAAAAAACAAAGCCTCTTGGAGACCCTCCAATCCACTCCTGCCTCAACATAAGCCTGAGGGCCTGGGCTGGGACCCCTCTGACCACCCACATGCAGGCCAAAATCCCTACAGTTCCTGGGTCCCTTTGATCCCCCATCCTGCCCCTTAAATATCACTGGAGACCTTCCAGACCCCCACTTTCCTCTTCCTTAGGGGTCTGATGCATTGTACATGGCAGAAGCAATCCCCACTCGATGACTCTGTGCATTTAAAAATGGTGATGCCCACCCTCTTATGCAGCACTGAAGTGACTCCTCTTCAGTACTTTTCTCAGGTGCCACCAGTGCCATGTTGTCACTTTGGCGCCACTCAGGAGGGTTTGTGCTTTCATTTTTAAATGTATGAAGAAAGGGCAGGAATGAGTGGGGATCACTCCTGCGCTTTACATTTCATGGACCACCATGGAAGGGGTAAATGGGGACTGAAGATATCCCTGGCCATGATGATTTATTTAGGAGGTGGGATGAGGGCTTGGCCTGGCTAAGCCCAATTAGGTAGTCCTGCGCCTCACAGGATTTTGACCAACACAAGGTGGGCCAAAATGGCTGGGACCACACAGCTTATGTTGAAGGTGGGGTGAGAGTTGGAAGGCCTCCAGGAGACCTATTTCTTTTTGTTTTTGTGTTTTGAGGGTGTTTTGGTTTTAATGTGTTTTTTTGTTGGCAAATGACCCAACCAAATAAACATTAAACAAACTGGAAAAAAACAAACCCACCCTAAAATGAAAAATAAAAACCAAGTCAAAACAAAAAATCTTGGGCCTGCACATCCCTATACTGAAGTACTCCAGAGATTCTGATCTGAGTCCCTGTGTATTTTTTAGCATACTTTTTAATGATTTGGTAAAGGAAGCATGAGTGAGGTGATCAAATTTGTAGATATACTAAATTATTCAATGTAGTTAAAATACTGAGCCGATAGGACATGTGAAAGACTGAGGGAACTGGGATCTAAATGGCAAATGAAATGTAATGTGGATAAGTGCAAAGTTAACTATCGGTATACAATGCTGGATTTCATATTAGGACTTACCACTCAGCAAAGGGATCATGGAGTCATTGTTTACAATATGTTGAAATCCTTAGTTCAGTGTTTATAGGTGGCCAGAAAAGTAAGTAGAATTGCTAGAAATTATTTGGAAAGGAATATAAAGCAAACTAGGAATATATTAATACTTCTGCATCAATCCATAAACAAAAGCAATAGATATTTCCAGGTATGGATGCAGTGACAGTGTGCCTTATGGACACCTTTGTGAAGTCAGGTCAATGGCAGAGTGTTAATGTGCCAGGTGCTTCAATTGGACCCCACACTAACTTGGGAGCCCACAGGTTCTCAGCTGGATTGCTTAACTCCATGGCCTCTCTGCCTACTAAAACATTGTGTCTGGGGCCACAGACATTTTTCTACAGACCTTGCCAACAGGTCTGTAGACTGAACTGATTGATGCTATTGTATTCTCTGGGGCTGGAGAATCCTTGGATTCATCTGTCCTGCTTTTGGCTTCTGGTGATCCGAGGTACGTTTAGGTGACTCCTGCTCTCAAAGGTAAAGGGTCTGGAACAAAACAGATTTGTTTGCCTCCTGATTTTCCGAAGATTCCTAAGATACCTATGAAATGTACCTTTGAAACTTTTTGTGCACAGTAATCATGGTATCAAAAAAGATGCTTTCTAGTGACTTAATATCTATGAAAAAATCAGCTTCAGATTTGTAGTTTAAAATAAATGTATTATGCTTCTGGTCAGGCCCCTGATTTCTGGCTAGGGTAGAATGGGCACCTGCCCTTAAGGTGCCTGAAGTGAAAAGGGCTCATCCTCCTTTGTGCCAGTCACACTTTCTCACAAGCGATGCACAGAATGAGCGCCAGCAGCATCTCATCAGACCCACTCCCTTACAGACGTTTCCAGTCAGATGGCATCTAGATCACTGTAAAATAGAACTGATGCCAGCCTGCCCTTGTGCTTTTTAAGGGGGAGGGGGGGGGGGAACCTGACAAGATGATGCCACTTAGTGAGTGGTAAGAAAGTGCTGTTGGAACAGAGATCAACGGTACCCCTTTCACTGCAGGCATATTCAAAGAAAGAGATACCCCCCCCCCCCCCACACACACACACACACACACACACCATCACTTCCATGTCTTAGAAGGGGGTTCCCCACCCCTCCCTTCCCTAATGCCTAGGGATGCTTAAGAGCCAATGCTCTAGATCCCATGATTGGGAGACTGCATGATAAACTGCATAATTAGCTTGCTCCCGCATAATTGGCTTCATTGGAAGATAGCTACAGAGTCTCAGCTATCATTTCTGCTCAGCTCCCTCCCCTCCCCTAACCAAACAGCCTGCAGGCAATGGGGAGAGGCAACTGAGGATGAGGCTGGAGCAGATGAAAGAAGAAGCACTCTCTCTCCCTAATTAAGCCCTTCTCCTTCTATTGTTTCCCCTCTCTTCTCTTGTCCCGAAAGAAACAGGAAGGAAGGGGTTAAGTGGGAGTGGTCAGAGAAAACAAGTCAGAATGTTTTATCCCTCAAAAATGTCATAAATCAAACCACAGGTGATTCACTAAAATTCCGAGATGGAGTGAGTGATGTCTCTTTAGATGAATTTTGTCTTTATACAAAGGTTCTGGTGCTTACATATGTGATCAAAATGAGTTATTGGAAGTCTGCAACTGCTGATGTCTCACGGCAGCAGAGAGGGCATTCATTTCAATTCATAGAAGCCTTGCTGACTGGCACTACTGCTGACAAGTTTCAAATGTATGTTAATTCAGCCCCTGAGGGCATTTTTTAGCATACAGAAGCTCATATGCTCCAAAAATGAACAAAGGACATTCCTCAAGAAAATATAAAAAGGTGATGATTGCACTATTTCAATTCAAAATAAAAGTGACATTCACAGTTAAAAGTTTGTAACGTACAGTGTGTTATCTTCATAATGTTAATTTTTGTACTTGGCACATTTTATATTTGTATTGCATATAGTTTAAATATTATGTAAAAACAAACAATATAAATAATTTTCAACACAATTTGATTTAGGATATTTGTCTTTGGAAAAGTTTAGATTTTTTTTAAAGTTAATAATATGCAATAAATGCACATGGCTCATTTTAAATTAACTTTTTACTTTCCATTTTAAAGGAAATTTGATTAGATCATGTTTTGGTGGTTTTCTGTGACAAGTATTATACCTGCCTTTATAACAATGGGCTCTTGAAGACTCCTTTTAGATTTCCGAATAGTGTTATGTGTAAGCACAGAATAGGATGCAAAAATGTAAAGGAAAGTTTGAAAGTAGCAAGCAGGAAAGGAGTACAAGAAGAAGTGGGTAATCAACCACTATGAGAATATAACCACTGCATCCCTATAATCAGAATTTGGGCTTCTCATTCACTCTCACATTCAAAAAAAAAAATTGAGGTTTATTTAAATCTTAAAAATAACCATCTGCTTGATTTATGAATATCGTCTATTCCCATTTAAGTTTAGCAATAGGGATGCCTGCTGTTGACATCTGTTTTCACTTCATTTAAAATAAATACAAGTTCCTTTGGTTAATGGACACTGTCAAACACAGCTGGACTCGGTCAAAAGTCATTTCATTTTCAACATGGCCTGAGAATGGCCAAATATTTGGGAATATAATAGAGATTTGTTCTTGATTTAAATGCCTTTATTTTTTGGGGCTGTTTCAGAAATCTGAGCAGTTCATAACTGTACTTAAAAAGGACAAATGAATTGACTGGTTTTCCTACAGGTCACTGTGGGCCTGTGATGGAGTGACCCAATTTCCCCCTCTACAACCTGTGCGGGACCAGGCATCTAGCCTGCTCCACCTTAAATCCTACAGGGGCGGCAACAATAAAGTGTGCTCAGCCTAGTGTACAGTTTAACGAGCGATTGAACGCTCGTTTAGGACACATGCAACAGTAAGGGGATTAGCAAATCCAAGCCCTGTGTCCAAACTCACAGGTAGCTAATAGTGCTCATCACATGTAAATGCTATGTAGATGAGGCTATTAGCTATTACCCATGATGCAGAATATGATCACTTGGCTAACACACTCTTTGTAATGCAACAAATTTAATGCCAGACCCGGAGCTGGCGTTAAGTCATATTGCACGTCAAGGGCTCAACTAAAAACCAAAACAATACTGCTTTCTGTGGTTCCCGTTTATATAAAGCCTTTCTTATTTTGTGGATTCGGCCTCTCGCAGTGATAAACTGACAAGAATTCATCCATTTTACTATTTTTTCTTAAATCGTGAAATAGTTTACTTTAATTCTTCTGCTAGCCATTCCCTTATGTAGGTATGTAAGGTGTCCTCTCTCAAGTGATGTTGGATAAGCCAGCTTATGAAGTTCTGAAGCAGCAGGATAAAACAGTCACTCGTATTGAGTGTCAGTTTCCTAACCCATGCACAGCCACTGTTGTGCCCCTGCCCACGGCTGCCCCACGGACAGGGCCTTTCCTTCTTCCTGCAGCCTGATCTGCCACTGAGCCGCGCTGCCTCCAACCTTCGTGGCCTGCTGCCGCAGTCACAGTCACCCCTGCGCGGCTGGAGCCGTACCTCCGATGTCTGTCTTTGGGGGAATTTCCCCGCTGGGAATCTTCGTCTCTTCATGGTGTGTGTTGCCACTGGAGCTCCTCTGCTTCGGGGGAATCCCTCACGTGGAATCCCCTCCCATCGCGGCCCAAGAGCTGCTGCCGGCTCCTCTTCAGTCGCAGGAGCCGCCTCCGGCCTTTTCTCTTTGCTCCTCACATGTGCAGCCCTCATCTCTGCTCCCTGTGCTCCAGGGCTCCCTCTAGGGGCTGGCCACGCAGTTTCTTCTTCTATTTAAAGGGACAGCACAGGAAGCTCCTCTTCAGCCCTCCCAGATGACATCTTCAGGGCTCTTCCTGCTCCTGCCCTATAAAAAGGCACTGCTTCATTCCTTCAGTGCCTTCGGATGGAGTAACACCTTCCAAAGAGTTCCTCTTCGGATCATTATCTTCCATCCTCGGAGTTCCACTGTTCCATCATGGTTATCTTCAAGCTCCTGTCCAGAAGATTAAGTATTCAAGTCTTCTCCTTCTTCATGACGTCTTCTTTGTGATGTCTTCATCCGACGTCCAGGTCTCCCCTGTCGTCAACCTTCCTCGTGGTAGGTTCCAGTCTCAGGCTTTCCCCAAGCCTCTGGATCCCTTGTCTATTCATAGATGTCCCTGATGCTCTGATGTCTCGATGTCCTGATGTCCTGATGTCCCCGAAGTCGCCTGTTCTGAGTCCCAGATGTCTTGGCATCCTGACATTCTTCATCTAGATGTTCGTCCATCTTCTCCTTCTACAAAGACTTCCAGATCCTACCTTAAGCAGAGGCCCATTCCTGCTGTCTATTATCTTTTCAGATGTCAGAAGCTTCAAGCATCTAGAGGCATTCCCTAAATTCAGATGTCCAGGTTTTCTGATGTCAAGATGGCTTTGTCTGAGTTACTGCCCTCTGCATACCTCTCTCTTCACTATACTGCATTATCCAGGAGAACATGTCAGCAGATCTTGATGCTCCCAGGACTCTCCAATCAGTCTTTGCTTGATAGATTGGAATCCCTCCATCGGATCTTCATAGAGTGCTGCCCGACCCCTCTCCGTCTTGTGCTCCTTCCATTCCTAGCGTGGTCCACAACCAGCCTCCAGGTTGTGTAGGGCACACAGCAGACAAGATGGTCCGTGACCAGTCCTCAGGCTGTGTAGGGTGCCTTGACGGATAGCACTCCCTAACTCCAAGAGTATCATCTCTTCTCTACTCCGAGTCTTGTTTCTTCTTCGTAACCAAGAGTATTCCTCTTCACTGTCTCCAAGAGTCTTGTCTTGTCTGTCTTCATACTCAAGAGTGTCCCTCTTCATCATCTCCAAGAGTCTCGTCTCGTCTTCGTCTTCAAGTACCTCTTCTTCATCCATATGCAGGAGTCCTCATCTAGTCCAAGTTCCAGGAATCCTCCTTCTATGAACTCTGACTCTTAAGCTCTCTGGTTCAGGAGTCCCCTGTCCCGGGCACATTCTTCATGAGTTTGAACTGTGTCCAAGCTCGCACTTGCTTTCCTATCCTTGGGGTATCTTGGGGCTCCTCTCAGAGTTATCTCATGGACCAGGGGCTCACACTCACAAATGAGCAAGCGATCATACCTCTATGCCCCTTCCCAGGGCTTCCCGCATGCATTCACCATGGAATACGTAGCTACAAGGTGTGTCTGCAACAGCCACATCTGGCTCTACTAACTCACAATTTCCCCTTGTGTGAACTTTTTAGTGTGGCAGCTCATTTGATTATTGCACCGGGTGCCCAGGAGAGGTGTTTGTGCATGCATTAATAAAATGGGTGCTCAATACAAGTGCCCATTTTACCATGTGGTTTTATTTTAACAGCCTGACAGAGAGAGAGAGAGAGAGAGAGATCTGTGGGTTGTACCCTGTTGGGAGGGTAATAAGATTATGAGGCCAGCTGGAATCAGGAGGCCCCCATGTCTCCAGGAGCAAGCAGCTCCTGACCCTTTCTGAAGTTGTGTTGGAAGTATGCTGCAAAGGTAGGCAGTTATTGTTAGTGTGATTTTCTTTTTTTTTTTTTAATTGAATGTTCAATCAATTATTACATAAAGACATGGTTACTTATCATTCTAGCAACAAAGAAAAAGAAAAGGTAACGAGGCCCTATTAGGCCATTCAATAACCATCATCTATTTTTATTTATAGGAAAATAGGAGGGGAGGCAAGAATCATTAAAGCAGGTTCAAAAGCAAATAGTGTGATTTTCTGATTATGTTAATAAAAGTTGAATTTGCATTAGAAAAGGCTGGAGTCACTGTGGGTTTCTGCTCCAGCCCATAAGATTTGGGCTGGAGCAGATCTAATTCTCAGTGGAGAACAGGATTTGGTGAGAGAGGTAACGGTGGTGGGGCCGCTTGGCAATAGTGATCATAATAGGATCAAATTTGATTTAATGACTGGAAGGGGGACAGTAAGCAAATCCATCGCTCTCGTGCTAAACTTTCAAAAGGGAAACTTTGATAAAATGAGAAAAATAGTTAGAAAAAAACTGAAAGGAGCAGTACAAACATAAAAGGTGTGCAAGAGGCGTGGTCATTGTTAAAAAATGCCATCCTAGAAGCACAATCCAGATGTATTCCACACATTAAGAAAGGTGGAAAGAAGACAAAACAATTACCGGCATGGTTAAAAGGGGAGATGAAAGAAGCTATTTTAGCCAAAAGATCTTCATTCAAAAATTGGAAGAAGGATCCAACAGATGAAAATAAGATATTGCATAAACATTGGCATGTTAAATGTAAGACATTGATAAGACAGGCTAAGAGAGAATTTGAAAGGAAGATGGCCGTAGAGGCAAAAACTCACAGTAAAAACGTTTTAAAATATATCCGAAGCAGAAAGCCTGTGAGGACCATTAGATGATCGAGGGGTTAAAGGGGCACTTAGAGAAGATAAAGCCATCACAGAAAGATTAAATTATTTCTTTTCTTCAGTGTTTACTGAAGAGGATGTTGGGGAGGGACCTGTACTGGAGAAGGTTTTCATGGGTAATGATTCAGATGGACTGAACCAAATCATGGTGAACTTAGAAGATGTGGTAGACCTGATTGACAAACCTAAGAGTAGTAAATCACCTGGACCGGATGGTATACACCCCAGAGTTCTGAAGGAACTAAAAAATGAAATTTCAGACCTATTAGTAAAAATTTGTAACCTATCATTAAAATCATCCATTGTACCTGAAGACTGGAGGATAGCAAATATAATCCCCATATTTAAAAAGGGCTCCAGGGGCAATCCAGGAAACTACAGACTGGTTAGCCTGACTTTAGTGCCAGGAAAAATAGTGGAAAGTGTTGTAAACATCAAAATCACAGAACACATAGAAAGACATGGTTTAATGGAACAAAGTCAGCATGGCTTTACCCAAGGCAAGTCTTGCCTCACAAATCTGCTTCACTTTTTTTAAGGAGTTAATAAACATGTGGATAAAGGTGAACTGGTAGATGTAATCTTCTCACCGCCTCCTGCCTAACCGTGTCCTTCAGATGTAACCCTCATTGATCCAAAGAATTGTGTTCAATACTGTAATTATGCAATTCTATGCTTTCGCTGCATTTTGTAAATATCCTTGTTCCATTAGTTTTTATCTCTTTCTTATTCTACTGCCCTGTTAATCTTGCTTCTGCCTTACTTACACTTTCTATTTTATTGGTTATCCTTGTTTCCCCATCCCCTGTTCTTTGTAATTTCCATTTCCATTACTTCATTGTTATAATGTAAACCGATATGATGTGCATTTTAATGTTGGTATAGAAAAACTGTTAAATAAATAAATAAATAAATAATAAATAGAGTACTTGGATTTTCAGAAGGCATTTGACAAAGTTCAGTGTGCCTCAGGGATCTGTATTGGGGCCCTTACTTTTCAATATATTTATAAATGATCTGTAAAGAAATATGACAAGTGAGGTAATCAAATTTGCAGATGATACAAAATTGTTCAGAGTAGTTAAATCATAAGCAGATTGTGATAAATTGCAGGAAGACCTTGTGAGGCTGGAAAATTGGGCATCAAAATGGCAGATGAAATTTAATGTGGACAAGTGCAAGGTGATGCATATAGGGAAAAATAACCCATGCTATAGTTACACAATGTTAGGTTCCATATTAGGTGCTACAACCCAAGAAAGAGATCTAGGCGTCATAGTGGCTAACACATTGAAATCATTGGTTCAGTGTGCTGCGGCAGTCAAAAAAGCAAACAGAATGTTAGGAATTATTAGAAAGGGAATGGTGAATAAAACGGAAAATGTCATAATGCCTCTGTATTGCTCCATGGTGAGACCGCATCTTGAATATTGTGTACAATTCTGGTCACCGCATCTCAAAAAAGATATAGTTACGATGGAGAAGGTACAGAGAAGGGCAACCAAAATGATAAAGCTGATGGAACAGCTCCCCTATGAGGAAAGGCTGAAGAGGTTAGGACTTTTCAGCTTGGAGAAGAGACGGCTGAGGGGGGGATATGATAGAGGTGTTTAAATCATGAGAGGTCTAGAATGGGTAGATGTGAATCGTTTTTTTACTCTTTCGGATAATAGAAAGAGTAGGGGGTACTCCATGAAGTTAGCATGTGGCACATTTAAAATTAATTGGAGAAAGTTCTTTTTCACTCAATGCACAATTAAACTTTGGAATTTGTTGCCAGAAGATGTGGTTAGTGCAGTTAGTATAGCTGTGTTTAAAAAAGGATTGGATAAGCTCTTGGAGGAGAAGTCCATTACCTGCTATTAATTAAGTTGACCTATAACCTATGATGCCAAAGAAGAAGTAGGGATAATAAATGAGTAAAATATGATGAATAAGTCTATTTTTGCTTTAGGTCATTGTTTACAAAATTAATGGACAGCAGCTTCAAAAATACCTGAAAGTTTTTATTTCAATTATTTTCGGATATATTGTAGTCCATGGGGAAAGAAAAGATGCATTTTTTTTTTTTAATCTTCCGGCCGGATTGAGGAGAGTTGGGATGGAAAGGGGCAAGAAAGAAGCAAGATTTCCCAAGGTGAAACACTTTTCCCCTTTGAATGTGAAAGAAAACCTTAACTTTGAGCAGTCAATGTTTCCTCAGAGTCATTTCTCCAGTGTATTTCAGACAGAGAAGAAAGAAGTGCTGAAGCTTTTTCAGTGAAAGAAAAAGTTTTTAGAAAGATTTAGATAGGAGAAAGCAAAATGGGCTGTTGCCTCTATGTCATAGAACAGGGGTGAGCAAACTATGACCTGTGGACCAAACCCACCACAACAGATTATTTTCTGCCTCCTCAATTTGCCCCATTAGATCTGGCCCTCCAGCACCTTTGATGTCATCAACAATGGCCTGACATTACACGCCTTTGTTTATGACTTCGACCTGGATGTCAGCAGCCAGAGGTGATGTCCCCCTCAGAGGGAGCAGCGGGGAAGGACGAGGAGGAACATCGCCCAGCTGTAAAGATGCCCATGCAACCACCGTTAGACCGGGAGCCAGAGAGAGTGCATGTTTGTGTGTATGAGGGTGAATGAGAGAGCAATGTGTGATTGGTGTGGGTGAGTGAGAGCATGTATATATGGGTGGATGAGAGAACATTGTGTGTATAGGTAAGGGAGAGCATGTGTATATATGTGTATATGTATGTGGGTGAAAGAAAACACGTGTGTGCAAACCCCCCCCCCCCCCTCGTCTGCTAATCTATGACAATCTCGGGCTTCTGGAAATCAAACGTTCCCAGGTATGGAGAGTGGGGAATTTTTTAAAATCCTTACTAGTTTTGATTAGTTTGATGTGTCTGTTTGAAATATTTTATGGGTGTTTGGGACATTTTTATATGTTTTCAACTATTTGATGTTATTCTATTTGTTAATTGTGTTGAATTATTCTTTGTATTGGTATAGTTGCTACTCACAGAGTTCTAAGGGGGACTCCAGCCCTCGGCAATGATGAGTGCCAGTAATGTGACCCTCTTTAAAAAAAAAAAAAAAAGTGTACCCACTCCTGTCTCTGTTGACTGCTACAGGTTACAGTATCAATAGGGAAGTAAAAGATCTGCAGACACAGTGTGCCTACAGTACATAGTAGAGAGAAATCTGTTTCATTGTGAGTAGTGGTATATACTACAGCAGTGACCAGCAGGCGGGCACAGCAGCCTTTGCACTCTGACTTTCTGTGCATGTACTGTACTATATGTATGTTTTGTGTTTTGTTTTGTTTTTTTTGCAAAGTGTCAATTAGCCTACATGCAGAACCTGCTTTTCACAGCTTTATACTGTTGTTTCACTTATAAAATAAGCATGTATCCATATATATACTTGCAAGACACAGATCCTTCTTAACGCAGAAGTGTCTCCACACCTCAGATTTCTTCCAGGACCTCCTATTCCTCTGTGTATACTTGATTATAGGGATGTGCAGAGCAAAATTTTATGTTCATATTTTTTATGTCCGAAAGGGGGTCCCACTTGCGGCCAATATGGACATAAAAAAAATCCAATGAGTTGGGTATATGTACATATGTGCAAAAAAAAAAATTAAACCCCCTCACCCTCCTTAATCCCCCCCCCAGACTTACCACAACTCCCTGGTGATCGAGCGAGGAGTGAGGACGTCATTTCTGCAATCCTTGGCGAGAAGCATGTGACGTCGGTGGCACGTCGAGTGACGCGGCGTCACGTGATTCCCGGCTCGTTCGCGCCGGACGGCTCGTTCGGCCCAAAAAGAACTTTTGGCCAGCTTGGGGGGGCCTCCTGACCCCCTCAAGCTGGCCAAAAGTTCTTTTTGGGCCGAACGAGCCGTCCGGGGCGAACTTGCCGGGAATCACGTGACGTCGGCGTCACGTGATTCCCGGCTTGTTCGCGCCGAACGAGCCGTCCGGCGCGAACTTGCCGGGAATCACGTGACGTCGCGTCTGAGTGACGCGGCGCCACGTGATTCCTGGCTCGTTGGGCCGAACGAGCCGTCCGGCACGAACGAGCCGGGAATCACGTGACGCCGGCGTCACTCGACGTGCCGCCGACGTCACATGCTTCTCGCCAAGGATTGCAGAAATGGCGTCCTCACTCCTCGCTCCATCACCAGGGAGTTGTGGTAAGTCGGGGGGGGGATTAAGGAGGGTGAGGGGGGGGGTTTAATTTTTATTTTGGCTCAACAATCGCGATTTCCCACATATCGAACATATCTATGTTCGATATGTGGGAAATCCGATCGTTTATGTCGAATCAATTTTTTAAGTAAAAAAAAAATATGAGTTGCGTTTTACTAATGCGGTCAATCCGAATGCACACCCCTACTTGATTATGCTGCTGGGGCTGGGGTTGAGGGCAGAATGAAAAGCAAAAGGCCAAGGGCATCTCTCCAGCTCTCCACTACTTTTCTTTCTGGGAGGTGCTCTTTGCTCTGACAATATTACTTTCTGCTTCCACTACCTGCTCACCAGAGGATAACATGCAAGTAACTAAATTCCCCAATTTCTCCTTAGCTACTAGAAGTTCTATGTAGAAAGGGTGTGGATGTGTGGCAGTGGCCGAGTGGAAAAGCCTCCCAGTGGAAACAGTGGAGACAAAATCAGTATCTGAATTCAAGAAAGCATGGGATAGATACAGGGGATCTCTAAGGAAGTGATGAGAATTATAATGCTAAATACATTGGATGGATGGATGGGCAGACTGGATGGGCCATTCAGTCTTTTCCTGCCAGCATGTTTCTGTACACGCTGAGTCCAAAACACCTCATATGATCCATTTGAATCGGTACTTTCTTGCAGGAGCTGCTGCTGACATTCCTCAGGAAACAGAAATCTCTGACTCTTCTTCCACTTTGTTCAGTGATATAGCACAGCACAGTTTGAGCAGTGGCATACAATGTAACTGTTCAATGCTGAAAAGATAGAAAATCTTTTACACACAATAACAATGTGTCAGAAAAAGAAATAGCAAACAGAGGCTAGTCCACCTCGTTTATCAATTTTCCTAGTCTCTTCTCATATTTGGAATATTTTTTCAGGCCTGAGAGCTAGAAAAACACAGCGTCCCTGGCTTGCAAGCCAAAGAAGTGGGTTAAAATACTGCCTGCTCAAAATTTCTTTCACTTTCAGCTTGAAAACAATAAAGTAAATCAATGTCAATCCATGCAAATGGCAGCAAGGATAGACTGGTTAAAAGAATGCTTGACCTAGACTGGTCCTGCTTCCTGACTTTTTCATGTCCCTTTTCCTCCATGGCAGTTTTGCTTATCCCACATTCTTTAATGGTTTAGAAAGGCAGAGGCCATTCATTTCCATTTTAATGAACCATAATAGATAGTCTCATTCGTTGCAGACTCCTTACTAATTTTAAATGAATACACGTCCCTGTATAGTAGAGATAAGACCAGGATTCTCCCAACCAAAATAAGAAGAGATGTTTTTAGGCAGGAAAAAACTAGATACAGAGGCAGAGTCAGGAACAGCAGTTGCCTGCTCCTATGTCTACTGTTGCCCTGGTGCAGGGCCAGAAGCAGGCAGAGTTAGTAGAGGGTACCAGCAGCAATGGCAGTGGACGTGGAGCAACAAAAACCAGAACAGCACTGCCCCCTGTTTCCTCCTGAGCAGTTCCTCCAGTAGATGTCTAGAGAAACTAATGCGGTGTGGCCAACTTCACTCCTCGATAGCTACAAACATATTAGCAGTGCATGCAAATCTATTTCAAGCATAGGACTGGAATTGGCCACCACTGAACTAGTGATTCAGATAAATCATGTCTGGGATTTTCAGACATAGAGGACATTGAATATCTAATAGCTCAGGAGGGTTTAGGGATTCTACTTACTAGTTGTGCTGTGCTATGCAGAGGTCCATATTCAGAAGCATTTAGGGATAGATTAAAAAAAAAAAAAAAACCATACAGGCAACCATGTGTATGTGGTTCCTGGTGCATGCACATGTGTGCGCCAATAAAATTACAGTAAAATAAAAACAGATTTTAGCACTTATCCAGCTAGAATTTAGCCGGATAAGTTAGGGGCATTCCAGGAGTGTAACTGAAAGGAATTGAGTTAGCTAGATAATTAATTTATCCAGTTAAATCTGGTCAGCCCATAGACCTGACCTAAAATTAGCCAGATAACTTTAAGAGAGCCAGATATATGTAGCAGCAACACAGCTATTAAAGTTAGCTGGATACGTTTACTAGCTAACCAGTCGAGCCAGACAGCAGCTGAATATGGATCTCCCAATCAGCAGTCGCAGAAGGTAGCATATAATACTTCTGGGGCCAAGAACAAACCCTAACCCCAGAAAGAGCACTTAGTGCAGCGTATGAGAGACATATTATGGTTCTTTCCTTCCTGCTTCCCTCAGCCTCAGTAGCAGCACCCAAGGATCCATACAGGGAAAGGGAAGCCTGCAAGACATAAGAGATGTGGAGGCACTTTACAGTTCTGGAAGATTAGCATTTTGCAGAATGCTTTAAATATCAGAAGGCCATCAATAGAGGAAAGGTACTAGGCCATCTTTCAAACAGTGGCATGCAGTATCATTGGCAAAAACAACACTCTTTAGCACGGTGTTCAGGGTATGCCACTGGCACTAATCTGGGGCCACTGTTTTCTATTCAAACCAGTAGCAGGAACAGGAAAGTCAAAAGAAAAGTGGAAGTCAGTCTCTCTGGCCCCTTCCTCTAGAGAGGTAGAAAGCTAGCAGCTCCCAATCCTACAACAGCAGTAAGCCATAGGGATGTGAATCGTTTTAGGACGATTAAAATTATCGTCCGATAATTTTAATATCGTCTTTAAACCGTTATGGAACACAATACAATAGAGATTCTAACGATTTATCGTTATAAATCGTTAGAATCGTGAGCCGGCACACTAAAACCCCCTAAAACCCACCCCGACCCTTTAAATTAAATCCCCCACCCTCCCGAACCCCCCCCCCCAAATGACTTAAATAACCTGCGGGTCCAGCGGCGGTCCGGAACGGCAGCGGTCCGGAACGGGCTCCTGCTACTGAATCTTGTTGTCTTCAGCCGGCGCCATTTTCCAAAATGGCGCCGAAAAATGGCGGCGGCCATAGACGAACACGATTGGACGGCAGGAGGTCCTTCCGGACCCCCGCTGGACTTTTGGCAAGTCTTGTGGGGGTCAGGAGGCCCCCCCAAGCTGACCAAAGTTCCTGAAGGTCCAGCGGGGGTCAGGGAGCGATTTCCCGCCGCGAATCGTTTTCGTACGGAAAATGGCGCCGGCAGGAGATCGACTGCAGGAGGTCGTTCAGCGAGGGTTCCGGCGCCTCGCTGAACGACCTCCTGCAGTCGATCTCCTGCCGGCACCATTTTCTGTACGAAAACGATTCGCGGCGGGAAATCGCTCCCTGACCCCCGCTGGACCTCCAGGAACTTTTGGCCAGCTTGGGGGGGGCCTCCTGACCCCCACAAGACTTGCCAAAAGTCCAGCGGGGTCCGGAAGGACCTCCTGCCGTCCAATCGTGTTCGTCTATGGCCGCCGCCATTTTCGGCGCCATTTTGGAAAATGGCGCCGGCTGAAGACAACAAGATTCAGTAGCAGGAGCCCGTTCCGGACTGCTGCCGTTCCGGACCGCCGCTGGACCCGAAGGTTATTTAAGTCATTTGGGGGGGGGATTTAATTTAAAGGGTGGGGGGTGGGTTTTAGGGGGTTTTAATGTGCCGGTTTGCGATTTTACGTTTTTTCAATTTTTCACGATTTTTCACGATATTTTACCCCCCCAAACGGCAACAATACGATTCCCTCCCCCTCCCAGCCGAAATCGATCGTTAAGACGATCGAGGACACGATTCACATCTCTAGTAAGCCACCTTAAAGCAGACAGGGTGATATTCTGCATCACTGTTTTGGGGTAAGAGACAGGCAACATCAAAGCTAGTGACTTGGTGCATCAGGGAAATAATTGCTCTGGATGATCAGCCCTGCAGGTTATGGAGAATGTGGAATTTGCATTTCTTTGCCCTCAATTTCAAAGTATCTTCCAAGACAATATTTAGTAGGCAGATGATCCCTACTATGTATACTCAGTATTATATCTGGATGCAGGTGAAGCTAGCCAAGGTGGATAGGAGTAGAATCCATTTCACCAGCTACATCTGGGCCAACCAGAATGCTATACATGTTTATATCTCCCTGATATGGTGGTAGCTGGATGAAGCAGTGGTAGAAAAAGTTTCAGTGAGGATGGACCAGCAAGGGTACTGGTTGGTGGATTACACACATGTGATGAATGAGAGCCATACCTTAGCCATACCTTAACAATAATAAAATGGATAGAGAGCTTTTGGGCTGAAAACACACGGCTGTTGCTTCTTCTTTTGTTACAGATGGGGGCAGTAACATGAAGGGCATAAGAAGATAGAGGCTATCAGTGGATGTGCTTTGCACATTTAATGCATCTGACAGTAAGGGCTGCTCTGGAGCTGGGAATCAAGAAATGTGGCAGCTTAGACATGAAGGAACTGGCAGAGAGGTGCAGGAAAATAGCAGGGCATTTTCATCAGTGTGAGAAGTAGGAAATATTTGAGGTAACTTTACAGTAGTTTATTCAAGATGCTGCAGAGATTAATGAAATAACAAATAGCCCTTTCTTATTTGTCTCTTGAAACTGAGATAGGTGTGGATTGCACCCTGGGGCATTAGGATTGGTTATATAAGATGCAGATGGTACAAGTTCTGAAGCCCTTTAAGGATGCCACAGAGAATCTGAATTCAACACATCAATCCTGGGTGAGTTCATCCCCATAGTCAATGTTCAATAGGTTTCCAGCAGAAACAAGGACTGAAACCAGAGGTGTTGCTACTTGTGGAACTACAAGTAGAAAATAGGCTCACACTCCTCACCCAGCTGGATACTTTCTTGCTGCCCATCCTGATTGATACACAAGTAAAAAGGAGTATCATCTTCTAGTCCAATAGTCTAATTTACTGGAAAGAGATGTTGGTGGCAAGGTATAGGAATGGGAGTAACAAAAGCAGGGGGGCAATGAGGATGCAGCACAAGAAAAAGTGGGCACCCCACAAGAACTGTCAGCATGAGGTGTACCCTGTCAGCTAGCACTTCCTCCCCTACCTTTATTCATTACTCCTGTCTGGCCACCAGAGGACAGGCTCTCATAAGACAGGCCATACCTATAGTGGTTGGCAGCAAAGACCAGTATCTCCTATCCCCAGCACAAGAGACCCCCTTCGCAAATTTCAGTCATGCACTACCTCACAAAGCCCATTGAGAACATAAGCACGGATCAGTTGGCCTAGTAGGTACACAAAGCCATGGTCTGGCCAGACTTGGCAAAGGTGGCCCAGCATTTCCATCCAACCCACCATCTAGAATGCCTAGTGAATGGGTATTCTCAATGGCAGAGGATATTGTGAGTCCGCATTGCTCACAGTTGGCACCAGAGTGGGTGGAAAAGTGGTCTTCTTTTAAAATCATCCTTCCCTGTGCTGGATTTTCCTGAATTTTGATATGATTGGCAAGAAGATTGAGTGTACAGCTGCACTCTCAGCTACACTCTCATCTATCTCTGTGTGGCAGCATCTGCTGCTACTGCTGCTGCTGCTGCTGCTTAGAACAGAAGTTGTCCAGGCTGCCTGAAAGGGAGCTGGTGTGACACAAAATGGGCCCTGAGAGGAAATGGAGGCAGGCACTTTGTTCCCCTCTGGATGGGGGGGGGGGGGGGGGGGGAAACGACAGTAAACAAAGGAACACCCAGAGCATGAGAGGAAAAACAAATAGCTGGAGCTGAGTCAGAGTCCATGCACAGGAAAAAGCAGAAACCATTAAGAGGTTGAGAGGAGCTCAGAGGACACATGCTAATAGTCTAGAGGGGAGAGAGAGACAGATCCAGCCTCTGAGAGGGAAACAGCTCTGGTTTTAGAGGAGCTGCTGAAGGTAAAATACCTTAGGGCACAGTGTAAGCTAATTTTCTATATTGTTAGGAGTGGAAGATTTCCTTTATTAATTTGGTCTATGTTGATGAGACATAAGCAACTTGTGATAGAGGAATAGATGTATTCCTCTACAGGAATACAGTTATTGACAGGGTAAAAGCTGACTTGAGATTCCCTGAAAAAAAAGATAGAGTACCGAAATTTGGGAGTAATACCTGTTAAGCCAAGAAAAGTGAATTCACTGTGTGTGAGACCAAAAACACAGGGAAGGTGTATTCACACTGCATTGTTTAAATGGAAGCAGAAGAGTGAGAACATTTGGGAATTAAATGATAAAAGACATTGTTCTATGAGCACATGACTGTGAACATGAACAGAGACTAGAGTGCCAAATTTATTTATTTATGTATTTATTTGCTTTTATATACCGACATTCATTGGGGTATATCACATCGGTTTACATGTTAACGTGGAGAATAGTAAGACTAAGGTGTAACAGAGGCAACTCAACAAATAATCTAATGACATTTTAACAGAGGGGAAACATTGTAATGGAGGTAACTCAATAACTCAACAATTAATATAATTACAGTGATTTGGAATTTTATTACTTACCTGCTATCTAGATCAGAGTCTAAATTGTTACCTGTGAAAGACAAATGAAGTATTAATAGTATTGCTGTAAAATGGTTCCAAGTGAAAAGCTGCAAAAAAATCATTTACCTATTATTTGTTTGGAGTTCTTCTTCTTTCTGTTCATCAATTTCATTTTTCCAGCTTCAGGCAGAGTGAAATAAAATTGTGTTATATTGATTTTAGTTTCTGGTTCTTGAGAAAGATATACACAGATCATCATCCTCTGACTAACAAGGAGAGAACTTTTTTTGTTTTTGCATCTTAGCCTTCTGTCTGTGGGAGATGCTGTGGCAGACTGGGATTACCTATTATTCTAGTTACCCTACAGAAGGGTGGGATTGCAGGGAAAGTTGGTAAAGCTTTTTCCCCTTTGTGTCCAAATTATTTCAGGTATATAAAAGACTTACTTCACTCAACATCATACTCCTAGGCACAGTGACTGGCAGGGAGCTCCTGTTTTGTCCTGACGTGATTGGGTCACAACAGATTATCCAGGCTCTGCCTTAATCACCTCCCTACAGGCAGTGGATGATTTCAAATGGTCTTGTCTAATGTCTAACACATTTGAATGTGCAGGCAGGGCAATGGGCAGCTGTACAAAAACCAGAGCATATTATAACAGCATGCCCCTTTCTTCAATGCCCTGGCAATTTCTTTGCACTTAATGATAAAGCCAGAGCTTGGTTTAAATCTTTTACCTGTGAAAGTATGAGGATGGTCTAGTCATACAACACAAATGAATGGATTTAAATTTTAGCAAGCCAGTTTTAAAACAGCAAGAAAAGGGGAGCCCGTGGAAGGAGAAAGAGTGTGGGGCACCACGTCCTGCCTTCACCCGGTGAGAACCCCCTGGAATATCTTGAGGGCGATCCCTGGAACAGCTCGAGAGGCCTGGTTTTCTGGGCGCGATAGGAGGTGGTACTGAGAGACGTCAGTGGAGAGCGTTGCCCCCATAAATCCAAGTGGCAGACGGCTGAAACTTTGGGAGCCCGTGGAAGGAGAGTGTGGGGTACCAAGTCCTGCCTTCACCCGGTGAGAACCCCCACCGGAATATCTTGAGGACGATCCCTGGAATAGCTCGAGAGGCCTGGTTTGCTGGGCGCGATAGGAGGCGGTACCGAGTGATGTCAGTGGAGAGCGTTGCCCCCATAAAACCGAGTGGCAGATGGTGCACCGCCACCGTCGGCGCGCTGCCTAAGCTGTGCGCTCCATAAGGGGCATGCGGCTTGCTCCGGCTTAGGCCGGCGAAGGCTGGAAGGCTGCCATTGAGACTCTTCATTGCTGAGACTTGGATTCCCTAACTAGATCTCATCCTTCTATGTAATATTGGTGTATCTCAGAAGTGTGAGTGAAAGAGCCTTACTTGTTTTATTATATTTTCTTCTGACTGGCGTTCATTAAATACCACATACAAAATGGAAGGGCAAGGTCAGGCAGGAAGCCTCGACCCCTGCAAGACCCAGCCCAATACAAACAACGTTGACAGGTTTTTACTGACTTGCAGAGAATTTGACCCCGGAGTGTCCCGTTACAGCAGCAGATGGGGAGCAAGCATCACTACTGTTGGGAGATGTCAGTCTCAGTCCCGGGGCCCCAACAACACCTGCACCACCCAAGAGCAATGCAACCACCATTGAGCCTGGCTCTACTGCAATACGGACTGCGTTTTTGCAGTCGAGCCCGTCCGAGGAGGTACATGGTATGGGTGTAGTACTGTTAGATGAGGCTAGAGGACAGGAACCTCTGCCTCTGCAAGTGGTGCCTATAGTTGGCGAGAGTCGAATAGGAGCCGACGGAAGATCTGAATTACCTGGAGGAAGTGTGCCCGCCTCCCCTCAGGGAACAACATCAGGCAAGAATGTTCAGACCTCTATAATACAAGGGGAATCTATGTTTTCAGAAAAAGTTGAAACTTTAGAAAACTCTGTGCAATTCTCAAATCTTAGAATTGTTAATTTCCCTAAATGTAAGTTGGTTTCCTCAAAAGAACAACTGAAAAACTATTTTCTTGAAGTATTGCTATTAGCACCAGAGAATCTTCCATTGATTACTAATGCATATTTTATAAATGGGAGAAATCAAGGTCTAATATCTGAGCAAGTAGTACAGGAAACCTCATTAAATGTTACAGACTTGATAGAAACATCTTTTAGTTCCCAGATTGGTAAAATTTACCCTTTCTTCGGATAGGGATAAAATGTTAAAACGTTTTATGTTAAACAGATCCTCTCTATATCTGGGACAAAAGATTTGGATCTATCCAGATGTTGCGAAAGAAACACAAGTAAGACGTAAAAAATTTATAACACTAGCCAATTTAGCAAGAATATTTGGTATTCAAATTGTAATAAGATTTCCCTGTAAATGCATTATGGGCCAGATTTTCAAAGGGATACTCGCGTACCCCCCGAAAACCTGGCCAAAGTACACCCTGTGCTTTCCTGGGGGGGGGGCATGTCGGGGGGTATGTCACGGCGGCTCGTCATTTGGGGGCCCGGGGCATGGTTCCGGCCCGGGGGCGTTTGGGGGCGTGGCCGAGGCCTCCGAAACGGCTCCCGGGCCTGGGAATCATGCGCCAGCGGCCGGCCCGGCGCGCGCAAGTTACGCCTGCTTCGGGCAGGCATAACTTGTACAACAAGAGGTTCGGGGGGTTTAGATAGGGCTGAGGGGGTGGGTTAGGTAGGGAAAGGGAGGGGAAGGTGGGGGAAGGTGGGGGGAGGCAGAGGGAACGGAGGCAGGCTGCGTGGCTCAGCACATGCAGGCTGCCGATTTTGGGCAGCCTTGCACGCACCGACCCCAGATTTTAATGGCTACGCACGTATCTATTAAAATCCCATGTACTCTTGTTTGCACCTGGTGCGTGAACAAAAGTACGCGCAGGCGCAGATTTATAAAATCTACCCCTATGTGTAAAGATGGGATAAGATATGTAATTATGAACCAGAACATTTAGAAAAGTTCTTGGAAGAACGGAGGAACCAGAGCGAGGAGACTAGAGCCCAAATCCATGTATAGTTGGAATATTAAATATATTCTTTGCATACTTCTGTAATAATTTGGAGAAAGTATTTTTGTTTAATTTGATCATATATAGCTCCCTTACTAGTTTGGTAACAGGAAACTAGGTGAAAATAATAATAGCTTTTTCATTACATGTCACACCAGATTTCCATGTAGGAAAATGGATTAATAAAAATAGGTGTAATGCCCCCTTTACCACTTAATTGCTGGGTGTTCCTGGGTCTGGGACCGATCTGGTGGGAGCCCTCTAGGGCAGACTGTCAGTCCTCACATTCTTGACACCTGCTGCTTCCACCTGGGGAAGAAGGTGTTAGTGGGAGGGATTTCCCCTCTTCACCCCAGGAAAACAAATGGGACTGTGAATAAGGCTGGAAGTATGTACAAATACATACAAGTTTACTAGACTATATAAGTATATACATTTCTAGATGACTATGTATGTTGCTAATGGGATGTCAAACAGCACTCTTAGCTACTCATGGTTAATAGTCTCAGGCCACATAATTATATAAATTTCTACAAGATAGCAAGAACATTTAATATTTGGCAATTTGGGGTTGTGGACCACCATATAGAATAGAAGGGACCTCTTGAGTTCCTGCTTAACCAAATTTAATTATTATCCTCCCCCTTTTTCTCAAGTCCCACCCATGTGAAAAGATGCAACTGGGTTGGTGGACAATGTGGGCCTGGGGTGTCCACTGCCATCTCCTCAGTGCTGCTTCCACTCCACTGAGAGGTCCATGCCAATCCTGGGGTCCATATCCTCCTGGGGACATGATTCCACCTCCTGGCCTGTCATTGAGGACCATGCCCTCCTGTGGTCACGACTCTGCCTCCTGGAATGCTGCTGGGTCCACACTCAATTGGAAGACCACTCAATCTACCTCAGGGTTCTACACCCTTCTGGAGGACTGCTTGATCTTCTGCTGAGGTCCATGTACTCCTGGGGGACTGCTCAGACTTCCTCTTGGGTCTATACCCTCTTGGGGACCTCTCAATCTGCCGCTGGGAAGCATGCCTTCTTGTGGGCACCACAATCTCCCGTAGGGGTCTCCTTACTCAAGGGGTACAGCTTTGCCTCTGGATCTGCTGCTGGGGTTCATGCCCTCCTGGGAAACACTTGACCTCTGGATCTGCTGCTATCCTTTTGTTCCCCTCCCTTAGTAGGAGGACTTTTCCTGGCTTGGGTTTACAGCCCTACTAGGCACATGGCTTGTTTAGCATTTAGTGATTCAGGCCCTTTGAAGTCTCAGCTTTTAGTGATTTTAGCTCCACTAAGCTCATGGTCAGTCAGTCACTGTTACCCAACCTGGATGGGTCACCTTCTATCATCCAAAAATCCAAGACTCAGGCAGGAGCATGGGAAGAGAATGTGTGCATACCCTTCCATCCTGCCTGGCTTTTTTTTCTGTTGTGTGTGAACTGGGTACTCAAGTGTCTGACTGCCCTTGTTAGTCAGGGTGAGAATCTGTTTGCTTCCTAGGACTGTTTTTCAGAACATTTTTCTCACAAATCCCTCTCTCATTCAGAATTCTCCAAATCGTCTCTGACTGAGGCCCTCAATTTGCTGCCAAATATTGGAGATCCCTTTGTAAGAAGTTTATTATTACACTAAACTTAACCTCAGCCTATTATACACAAGCAAATGGCCAAGCCGAAAAGACAAACCGCTCCTTAAAATCAATTCTATGATCATGCGCCAATGACAAACAGGATATTGGGCTGATCTCTGACCTTGGGCAGAATTATCCCACAACACTCACGTCGCCTCTGCCATGGATGTCTCACCTTTTTCGGTGATCTTTGGCCACCAACCATGCCTACCTCTACCGGTTCCACTCACTGTACCTTCACCTGCAGCTCAGTCTACAGTGCAGACTATACGCAGACTTTGGAATCAAGTAAAAGAGATACTAACCCAAGCAGCTGAGCGAGCCAAGAGCTTTACCGACATCCATCGTTGAGCCACACCACTCTTCCAACCTGGCCAGAAAGTCTGGCTCAGTACAAAGCATATTCGCTTGTGCCTACCATCTCAACGACTAGCCCCCAGATTCATAGGGCTTTTTCCAATTCTTCGACGCATTGGTGCAATCACCTATCAGTTGCAACTCCCTGCCTCTCTAGGAATCCACAACACATTCCACATGACACTGTTGAAACCTTTGGTCTTGTCCTGGCCTTCTCGAAGACCTCCTTCACCTACACAACTCGCTGCTGAGCCCGAGAACACCCTACAGGTAAAATAATTTTTGGATGTCCAGCGCCATAGAAGCTATTGGGAGTACCTCCTGTCAAGAGAGGGTTTCGGCCTGGAGGAAAACTCCTGGGAACCCTTTCACCACATCTATGACAAGACCTTGCTCCATACCTTCTACAGGGACCATCCAGAGAAGCCTAAGCCAGTAAGGGGGAGGCCCACAAGGGGGGGTTGTTTACTTATTTATTTATTTATTTAACATTTTTATATACCGACCTTCATGAAGAAAATTCATATCAGATCGGTTTACAGATAACATGAGGGGAATGTGGCCCCATGTGGCCGGGATGTACTGTTGTGCATCCCGGCCACATGGGAGCCACGACTGGGCCTGCTCACCTGGCATTACCTTCCACAAACGCAGGTCTGCCTACTGCAGCGAACCCCCGGCATCCTTGTCACTCACTGCAGCCTCCCTCAGCGCCTCCATCCCTGCAGGCCTCACAGCGGAGCTCCCATCAGGGTTCCGTGTCCTTTGGGGGCTCGGCCCCACCCCTAGGTGCATGCGTGGCCGACCTCTTCACACTTAAAGGGAGCAGTGCGGGAAAACCCCGGGAAGCGCACGCTGATGACATCATTAAGGCTCCTTATATAAGGCAGGGCTCAAACCCCTGATCCCTGCCTTTGCAATTGGGTCGACACCGTTGGTGTAGTGAGTTTGCCTTCGTGTTCCAGTGTCTCCTGCTCCAGTGTCTCCCTGTTCCTGTGTCCTTCCCAGGTAGTACCTATCTGGACTGACTTCTTGGAACTGACCCCTGCCTGCCCGACCATTCTTCTGCCTGCCACCTGGAACTGACCTCTGCCTGCCTGACCATTCTTCTGCCTGCTGCCTGGAACCGACCCTCGCTTGACACGACTATGCTCGGACTGACTCTGGAAAAGGCCCTATGAATCTGGGGGCTAGTCATTGACCCCCGATTTGGCTGACCTCTCTTGGACTGATACTCTGGTTTGACCCTTGCGCTACACTCGGACACTCTCTTCTGGCCCCCGTGACCATCAGGCCTACGTACTTGGATAACAACTGCGGCTTCCATGTGGCTAGATCTACAGGCGCTGCCTGTCCCATCCAGAGGACCTCTCTGAATTGTTGCCTTCCCGAGGTCTTCAGAGCTTCCGGTTCTGGTCTAGCCCATTTACCTTGCATCAGCCATGCACGCTTGCTCATGGTGGGCACATCTCTCTGATACCTCTCCGGGAGACCACCAGAGGCCCACCTAAGTCCAGGCAGTCTGGGTACCCAAGGGCTCAACCTGCGGAAACTCCAGACTGTTATTGGTGAAGCTCCAGCTAGCCTCTGTCTCCTTGTGTGCTCCACCTCCTGGTGGCAGGTGCTCTCTGGGTCCGAACAGAGGGCCGTACCAATCCTGCACCAGGCCAAGGGTCCACCTCCAGCGCAACAATTAGTACTCAATCCAACAACTCTGCAGCATGTAGTAAGTGCAAACATGCTATAAAAAATGCATATGTTGGTGCTGCTATAGTTTCAGTAAAGACAGTCATACAAGTGTTTTGGAGATTTCTTTCCTCTTATCATCTGAATTTTCTTTTATGTTGATCACTTTGGTAATTACAAATGCCATTGCTCAGACTACATATACATCCAAAGAATGTAAACTGGAAGAGTGATTTCCTGTTTCTTGGTAGGCTGCTTGCAGTGTTTACTCATTAATGTTGAGCACAGCCTACACTTACATATTACAGACCTGTGAAGCCTATAATTTCAATGTCTTATGAAGGTTTCTTCCCCTCAACCACACTGTTTTTATGAACAGAGGACTACTACTTTGTCTCACTTTTGTTTTTATTTTTCAACCTAAACAAACCCAGACAAGTTTCAAACCCAGGGTACCCAGTACAATGGCTTGTTAGGTAACTGAAAGTACCCACATACACAGTGTTGAATGAGAGCTTAAAGAACATGTGTTAGTGGCATGCATATATTTTTTAAACTTAAGTGCATGTGTGTAGTTTCCAAACTCAGCTTGTAATGTCCCCCATAAACGTATACTTTTAAAACTTTATTTTTAGAATTTTACAGTAATTATAAGCATAGTTTCATCCTGGAAAAAAAATAGTCAAAGGCCAGGACAAATCCAGCCAACACAC